>NW_007728538.1:245795-250035 GCF_000696425.1 Galeopterus variegatus | reverse complement strand
AATTTGTGTATGTACTCTTTCTGACTTGTCTTATTTCACTTGCATAATGATTTTGAGATTCATCTGTTTTGTTGCACATACAAATAATTTATTACATTTTATTGCCAAGAAGTATTCTATTATATGGAAGCACCATATTTGTTAATCCATTCACCTGTTGATAGACATTTGGGTTTCCAGGTTCTGGTTATTACAGATAAAGGTGTTATATGAATGTGTGTACAAGACTTTGTGAGAACAGGTGCTTTTATTTCTTTTCAGCTAAATACCTAGGAGTAGAATATCTGCATCATATGGTGGGTGTATTTTTAATATTTTAAGTAACTGTCAAATGGATTTCCAAAGCACAAGTACCATTTTGCATTTCCACAAACAGTTCTAGTTCATAAACATTTGTATGATCAGTCTTTAATGTTACCCATTCTAATAAATGTGAATTGCTATCTCATTGTGGTTTAAGTTTAAATTTTACTAGTGACTAATGATGTGGAAGATTTCTATGTGCTTTTTGACCCTTTTTATGTCATATGTGAAATGTCTGTTTAAATATTTTGCCCATTTTTTTAAATTGAGATGTTTGTCTTTTTATTCAATTATAAGAGCTCTTTATATTCTTTGGATATAAGTTCTTTGTCTGATATATGTGCTGCAAACATTTTCTCTCACTCTGTAGCTTGCTTTGTTGTTTTATTAATGTTATCTTCTGAAAAGCAGAGGTTTTAAATTTTGATGAAGTTCAATTTATCAATTTTTCTTCTATTTTACATGTTTTTCATGCATAAGAAAACTTTTCCTGCCCCAAGACTGTAAAATTTTTCTCCTATGTTTTCTTCTAGAAGTTTTATTGTTTTAGGTTTTACATTTAGGTCTATGTTTCATTTTGAGATAAAATTTATGTCTGGTGTGAGGTAAGTGTCAATGTTCTCCCCTACCGCCCCCCACATATGGATATTCATTTGATCCAACACCATTTGTTTAAAAAGCTTTCCTTTCTCCCATTAAATTGCTTTGGCACCTTTGTGAAAACTCAATTTACCATATACTAGTACATGTTGGTCTATTTCTGAACTCTCTGTTTCAATGATCTATGTGTCTATCTTTTTGCTAATATCATTCTACTATGATTAATGTAGCTTTATAATAAGTCTTGAAATCAGGAAATTAAGTCTTCCATTTTTGTTTTTTCTAAAAATTGTTTTGATTTTTCTAGGTTCTTTACATTTCCATGTACATTTTAGAATCAGCTTATCAATTTCTACAAAAAAAGCCTACTGGAATTTTGATTGGTATTGTGTTGTATCTGTAGATCAATTTGGGGAGAACTGACATCTTCTGATCTATAAACCACATAACTTTTTAAACAATACCATTTATATATGCAACTCAAGTTTCCTAAATCTGACTAGCTTATACAACCTGTGTATGCAAATTCATCCACCCATTCATTCATTTATTTACTTATTCCAGAAAAGTTTAAAGTACTTATAAGGCTCCCTTTTAGGTACTTGGGATACAGCATTAAAAAAAGAGATAAATTCTTTGTTCTCTTGGAGTTTACAGAGTTACCTTAATAGTCACAATTTTACTTATTCCAGAAAAGTTTAAAGTACTTATAAGGCTCCCTTTTAGGTACTTGGGATACAGCCTTAAAAAAAGAGATAAATTCTTTGTTCTCTTGGAGTTTACAGAGTTACCTTAATAGTCACAACTCTAATTCCTTTTCCTCTACCTGCTGATGAAGGACTTTGGGCCCTCATGTATTTCTGGGAGCCTCCAGGGAGTGTCCTACATATGACCAGGAACAAATCCTATCAGCCACCAAAGAACATCCTGAACGTACCACTGTTGTTTCAACCAGTTTTTCTGTCCAGAATTACTTTCCTTCGTGGTTCATTTCATGTTCTGCCACTATTAAGTCTACCCACCCCTAAGAATTTCAGCTCAGGGACGGTGATCAAGATCTCCTTTTACCCAGGAAGAGAGTAAGACAGAGCTAAGTGTTCTTCCATCTCTGTCTGAGGTAGATGTCAACTTTATCCTTAGGTGACAGAAAACTAAGGCCTATTATGAAACGATCGAATCAGACTAATTTGCATATTCATCACCTCAAATAGTGATCATTTCTTCGTGATGAAAACGCTTAAAATCCTATCTTTTAGCTGTTTTGAAATATATAATATGTTATTATTAACTATAGTCATCATGCTGTGCATAGATCACCAGAACTCATTTCTTCTAACTGAATCTTTGTACCCTCTGACCAACATCTCCCCTTTCCCCATCTATCCCCACAAATATATACAATTATTGTTTGTCAATTAAAAATAAAATAAAATAAAAGTAATTAATTTTAAAAAGAGAAAACTAAGGCCCAAAGATGTTGAGTAATTTGGCTAAAGTCACACAGACAGTAAGTGGCAAAACCTGGATTCAATTACACATCTGATTAGTGTAAGTTCAATTGTTCTTTCCACTATATATTATTGCCTCACAACCTCATAGATACAAATGTTCCAATACAAGTGCACAACCTCAGAGCCTTACCAGAAATGCACACGTGTAAATGAAGCAGGCTGTTTTCCGGCTGTCGTGAAAGAAGCCAGTAGGTGTCCTCTACCTTGCTCCCAAGAGTCCTATGAGGACTCTCACACTGAACAGTGTCCTTTCACAACAGAGTTCTTAATTAAGGTCCCTTAGGTGACCTTCAGGGAGAATCAGGGAACCCTCTGAAAGTATATACAATGATTTTTGTGTATGTACATGTGTACATTTTTTGGTACAAAGATTTGCAATTTGTATGTTTCTTAAAGTTATCCTGCCCCCTACAAAAAAAGTTAAGAACCACCCCTCTACCAACAAAACCTTTAGGCCACTCTGCCTGGGACAAGCAATCTAATTAATCAACAATACTTACCTATTGTGCAGAGAGAAGGAAGGCGCTGGCCAGCATTTATTGCCAAGTAAGAAAGAAGTACAAAATACTAAGTGGTGAATATGTGGGGGAAGGAGAGAGAGAGACAGAGTGAGCGCACGCTACACTTGTTAAGGGGAGAGAGGGAATATCGTGGGATCCTTAGGTAACTTTGAGGAAGCGGGATGGCAACTGAAACTTGAAAGATGGATGTTTCCAGGATTTTGCTGTCAGATATAAACAAGAATGAAAACTTTTGCTCCAGGGGCCTGGTTCAGTGTCAGTGGGTAACCAGGCAGCTGTGGCCACCAGATTACCATTAAATGCAACTCGGCCATTATTGTATTTTTGGGTCATCAGCATTCAGCTAGTACCGTAGCATAAAGGGGAAAAGGAAAGCTACATTGAAGAGAGGATAAAAAGAAAACAGCAAGCAGAAAATAAAATGCCTTCAGTCTATTTTGCAGGCTCAAACCCACTAATCGATCTTTCTGACTCTAAGTTGAGCTAACATAGGACATAATATATACCCAGATCAGTAGTAGCACATACACATTTTGACATAATATGGCCATGGAAAATAAAGTAATTTTAAAGTAGTCATTAACTCCTTTGGCTAAAGGAGCTGCTCACCAGTCCCAATCTCAGCTGCCAAACCCGAGTCAGACTGGCCTCAAATCTGAATTCCATTCTGTGCAGATGCCAGACATATTCTTTCACTTCAGCATCAAACAGGCACACTTGATATTTAAAGCAGGTTTCCTATTTTTAGTTGCTTGCTGAACATCTGTCGGCCTTTCTTCTTAATGGCCTGCTCAGTAGAAGAGAAGGAGAAAAGCAGTATAAAATCATTTTGTTGTTCTATACCATGATTAGTTTTCGCAAGTTGACAGCCAGCCTTAACAAGATTCTCCTCTTCAGGAGAGGTTCTTTTGATGGATGGTGTCCCTGTGGCTCTAAACTGAATAGCAGAAGCAAGAAGGAGGTGAATTCTGTAGTTTGAGAGAGTCTTTTTGCTGCTAACTCAGGAGTAATTGATAAAACCCCACACCTCATATAGCACCAAAGTGCAAGTCCAAGAGAAAGGACAGGCACTTTTTTTTTTTTTGCTTTGTTTTAATTGAATTATCCTTGGTTCTACTTCTGAACCTAAACCTGCTCATAAATAATAACCTGGGACAGCAGCCAAATTTAATGTTACAGTACATTTTGGAAGAAAACAAAACCCTCCAAGTCTCAATTAAAAAACAAAAAAACGTGCCGGCCCAGTGGCGCACTGCTACAGTGCGCCTCTTGGGAGCGCGGTGGCGCTCCCGCCGAGGGTTCGGA
>NW_007728538.1:243683-245211 GCF_000696425.1 Galeopterus variegatus | reverse complement strand
GTTGCGATCCGTTGCCGGACACGAAAAAAGACAAAAAGGAAAAAAACAAAAAACAAAAAAAAACAAAAAAACAAAATGGCCTGCTGCCTACCCAAACAAAGAAATGGAGCACTAGATGAGATTTCCAGTATTACGTTTTGTAAAAATCTCATCACCAACCAAATTGCATCAGAAAATGTCCTTTTTTTCTCATTCATAAACCTGGAAAGAATTAGGCCTAGATAAAACTCAAATTTCTCTATAAAAATATGCCAATCTCTTGCCAGTGTGATGAATCATTTTTCCTTTGTAAACTGGCCCTTTGACCTTTGAGTCACCTGGCCAGGGACAGTGACAGCCCCACTTTGTCGAGCTATCAGTGGGCTGAGTGGGCATGTCTTTGAGAGGAAATATGGGATATCTCACCTAAGATGTAAGCATGGCATGATTTCATTTAGAATTTTAATGACAAGAATGACTCATAGGCTTGAAGACAGAGCTTTGAAAATAGGAGGGGGAAAACCCTCTTTATTTACATCCATGTATAGACTTATATATAAATTTATTTATAAATTTCACACATAAAATTTTAAATTTATGTATATTCATTTATATACATTATATCTATCTTGTGGGATCTACAACTGTATCTGTGAAACAGTCCAGGTATGACATCTGAAAGGTTCTCATCACCTAGACTAGGACATTGCAGCTTTAGGGAATATAAACATTTCTTGTAATTTTCTGTTTGAAAAGGAACACCAATTTAAAGACATAGCTTCACCAAAATTAATCATAAAAATATTTTTAAAATCTAAAATTTGAAATGTAAAAATTAACTACAGTGAAGTTTCTTAATAATGACAGCACATTTAGTTGAAAGGCAAAATTGACCATGAGGTGGAAACAGTGATTGAGGTAGTAAAAGGAGTTTGTGATTAGGTTATGTCACTTTAAGGATTACTCATGCCATGGTTTCTGGAGGAAACCATCTGACAATCCCATCCCATCCCATCCCATCCCATCACTTATTTCAATAAGCCTTTACAGAATCCCTACTATGTGCTAGAGTATTCTATTCATTGGAAATGCAAGGATGTGTGATGGGTGCAGCTCTGCTTCACTCATATCATTTCAGGTCAACCTTAGTTCATTGAGAGTGAATTCTTTTCTCCCAGAGAATGAAGCAAGCCCTTCCCTCTCTAACAACCTCCCATGCTCAGAATCAGAGCATATATTCTGGTGAGATGCAAAACAGCAAAGCGACCACACCTTATCTTCATCAAAAATTATTTTAATTGAATCATAAATTTAGATTAGCAAGTGCTAGCACTGATATAGAATGGAATACTATTAGAATAAATTGTGCTTACTCTGACATCCCATGTGTAGTGTCCATTCAGACTATCCTTCAATTTTAGGCTACTTGTGTTATGTTTTCACATTTTTGACACACACTTTAATGATATCCACCATTGTTTGCCATATGTCAGGCTCTGGACTGGGCTCATAAAGATATTGTCTCATTTAACCTCACAACCATCATTTA
>NW_007728538.1:223046-243329 GCF_000696425.1 Galeopterus variegatus | reverse complement strand
CTAAGGCAGCTATCAGGGTTAATAGCTATCAGGTTAATGGGGGAAAGATGGTTAACGAATTGAAAATGCAGATTCTTCATATACATCATTCACATTTGTCATGAGTAAATATAATGTTACTTTTTTATTGGCTCCCAACCTGAACTTCCAAGAACTCTTTTTAATTTAAAGTTTTTTGACAGCTTTATGGAGGTATAATTGATATACCAAAAACCTGCACATATTTAATGAGTACAATTTAATGTATTTAGACATATGATGCACTTGGACCTGTGAAACCACCACTGCAATCAAGGTAATAAACCATCACCCCCCAAAGTTTCCACATGCCCCCACTTTTTTGTGGAAAGAACACTTAACATTAGATCTACCCTCAACAAATTTTCAGAATTATTAAATATTATATCCTTACAAAAATAAAACTAAATAAAATTTCTACTTAATAAAATATTTATGTGTTTACTGACAAAAAGTCTTTGTCAGGAAGGTAGATTATTGAAAATAGATAAGGTAAGTTGGTTGGGGAGCATACTGTTTTTAACCCAAGAAAGACTTTTTAAGTGATTGATGCTGAAATGTATAACATCTCATTGTGATGCACATTCAGTTAGTTATTATTGAAACAACTAGTTATTAATTTCAGTTTTAAAAATAGAAAACTAACTGGGTTATAGACAACATAGAGAAAAATCTCTCATTTAGATGAAAAGCAACGAACTGATCACAGTTGATTTAATTTTTTCACGAGTGTAAATTACAAGCCAACCTGAAGATAGATATGTTTTTTTTAAGTGATTGATGCTGAAATGTATAACATCTCATTGTGATGCACATTCAGTTAGTTATTATTGAAACAACTAGTTATTAATTTCAATTTTAAAAATAGAAAACTAACTGGGTTATAGACAACATAGAGAAAAATCTCTCATTTAGATGAAAAGCAACGAACTGATCACAGTTGATTTAATTTTTTCACGAGTGTAAATTACAAGCCAACCTGAAGATAGATATGTTTTGATGAAATACCCACTTTTTTCTTATAACAAAAAGACAGTTATTTTAAATAGAAATGCCATCATTATTTAACTTCATTCAATTCACAGTACTGTCGGGGGGCAGAAAGGTGGTTAGTGAAACTCTTTAGAGAGAGAAAATGTTTGTGTTCAGTATCAGCAGACCTAGAAGTGAAAGTATCCCAGCTGTGTTGGCTACGTGTTTATATAACCAGTGAATGTGAACTTTTGTATGGTACAATTTCTTACACAAAGACTGAATTACAAAACAAAGAGATTAATGAAAGGAAACCATTAATATTCACTTGAAATCAAATACATATAATTTAAAGGAGAGAATAAAATGCTAGCCTCTTAAGGGTTGCTCTTTTACTTAAAGAGACGGCTTTAAAATGTTTCTTTTTATGGCCCTCAACTTTCACATCTTGTGCTGAAGGAGTTTTTTTCATTTTCTCTATGGTGATATAATCAAAGGAGAAATATATGAGAAGCCTGGTAATTTCAGAGTCTTCATTTCAAACCATTAAAGCTGAATTGCATAATTTCCTTTCTAAAGATTGAAGCTCTCCAGAAATGAACAGATGAAAGGTCTCAGCTTTCAAGGATACTTATTGGTTCATGCACTTATACAAATAACATATAATAACATGCATTCTAAGACTAATTATTTTTTCTTTAGTGTCTCAAAACAGCATGAATTGATGCAGTCTAGATCAGCCATTAAGGTCCTCTTTTGCTTGCCCATCAATTGCGGGGTCAGCACTACAGGTTTACAGAGCTGCATTACTGAGCCACAGTCCTAACAAACAATGATCATCATAGGAAATTAGATTCTCCATCAAAAACAAAATTTTTTGTGGCTGAAATTATGATTCTGGATGCAGGCCTCCAGCTCGAGCATCAACATTGATGCAAAATTGATGAAACTTCCAAGTGAAATTGCATTGTTTGATCTTCACAGCCCTGGAATAACATAGCCTAAAGCTACAGTTTCTGTAAACTTACTTTGCACAAACGACTTAGCCAGTACGGATGTATTGACATAGAGTGCCCATGAATGACATTAGGGCTACTTAGAAAAGAGACAAAATAACAGGAAAAGAATGCAGCAATTGGTTCTGAAAATTACCTTTTTCCAGTGAACCTCTCTGAAAAATTACCTTTTTCTGCTGAATCTCACTCAAAAATTACCTTATCCAACTGAAGCTCTCTCAAAGTGCCTTGATGTTAAGCAATATAGTTTTAAGTTGGAAATGTCACAAGGCCATGAAAAGAAATTGATAGAAAATTTCAGGGTTCCTTGTTGATATTTGAAGCAGCCTGTGGATTTTTGTTCTTTAACACAGATCTGCTCTACTGTGCTACCACTTTGATTTCTGTATTGCCAAAAACAGGATGTTTCTAGTCTTAATGGCTTCACAGAGAAGAGTATGAAGGTGATTTAGTTATTGCTGCCAAGTTTCTGTTACCAATAGGAAATTGGTAAGCAGATGTTTTCAAATTCCTCTCCATTCACCATGGAACTTTTTAAAAGTGCAGTAAATCAAATTTTGAAGTTTCTTTATCCTTGAAAAGAAACTATAATTCTATTTACTATGGTATTCTTTTAGAAGTAATGCACTTGAGCTGAGATTTTTTTTTTCCTGACAGAAGAAATCTTTATTTCTTTAGTCAAAAGATGCAGGAAAGGCGTCATGTGTCTTGGAAGAATCATTGGACTGGACATCCTAAGACCTGAATTCTAGCCTTGAGCCTACTTCTTGCAGCAACATGACCTTGGGCAAGTCCTTGAGGAATAAGGGAATGGACAGGATGATGTCAGAGGCTGCTTCCAGCTCTAACGTTCTATAGTTCCCAGATTTAAAGATGAAATGTCTGACTGTGGTTATTATTGTTACTACTGGCATTGCTATGTCATGGAAGTTTTTTGCTTGTTTGTTTTTTGTGTATGTGTGAGTGTGTGTATCCTTCAAAAAACAAAGAAATGCTCCCCAGTCTCAGATGCTTTGGGTATGATCTCTTATAATGACAGAGGGATGACTTAGGTGGGAAATAGCCAGTTACAATACTTGGGAAAATGTCATAGTAATTGACCACTTCCTGCATATGGATTAATTTTTTTCTTGCTCACTTTTTCTAATTTCTCATCCTTCTTTACCAGTCTCTGCTTATCTGCCTCTTCTCCAGCCTCAACTCTCCCTGTCTGCCCTATCTCTTTTCTCTTTTCTTTCTATCTTCACTCACAAACCTTTTAATTTCTCCTTTGTACCTCCAAAAAGGATCCACTGGTAGAACTCAAGATTAAGAATAATAGGAACTGCTATAGTAGATCAATCTTTATTTTTTTTTCAAATTCGTGAATTAAAATTAGAGGTGAACCAAATGACCATTTTGGCTAAGTGCTTAATTGTCAATATCAACTAAAATCAATATTCTGCCAAAGCTGAGGTTAAATAAATTTTGGAATATGAGAATGCCTGAACTTTTATATTTAAAAATGAATTATAATTAGAATTTTACTATTAATATTTTAATAGTCAAAGTTTAAAGTTTTGACACTATAATGTAGAAATAATAATTTCTTTAATTGCTCAGTTGCTAAATTGCCCTTGTAGTCTTTATACTTCATATTTGTGATGCTAAGTAAATCTCACTTCAAGTGTCACATTTAATATTTATTAATTGTTTTGGCAACACAAAATATAAATTTAAAAAAAAACACTTTTCAGTGAATTTACTAGGAGAAACTGCGTATCTATGTTTTATAAATCTTTCAAAAAAAGTTCCTTCATCTTCAATTACAGAATATGGTTGGCAGTCAAAAGTTATAATTACAGAAAGATTTTTGTTCAAATTTTTAGCCTCCATAGACCCAAAATTACAAGAAAGTGTCCATGCATTTTCATAAAGCTCATTGTTTTGTAGTTTGATTAATGAGAATAATCAAACTTTTTAGTGACCTCATTTTTTCCTCAATGTTTTCTTCTTTTTTTCATGCACTTTATATATTTTTATTTTATCATAGATACTGTTGTACATGATTTTGGAGTTTTCCCTCCTCATAAAATTTTCAGATTGCAAGGACGACATTTTGTTTTTAATTAATTCTCCTAAGATGTGATGATTCTAAAATGACTTTTTCTTTAAAAACTCACGAACTAAATAAAATTAAATATCTGAAATTTAAATACTGTTCTTGGCAGGAATGTGGGAGAACATACCCTTTCATACATTGCTGTGGGAATATAACCTCTATGGAGGCAATTTGGAATATCTAACATACTACAAATGTGTTTATCCTTTTTCCCATCAATCCCACTTCTAGGAATTTACCTTTAAGATACACCTTCAACAATATGAAGATACATATCCTCAAGGTTATTCTTTGCAACATTTTTTGTAATTGCAAAATATTGGAAATTTCCTAAATGTCCAAATATAGGATATTGGTTGAATAAACTTTGCTACATAGACACAATGGAATACTTTGCAGCAATTAGAAAGAGTGAGGTAGAGCTCTATGAATTGATATGGAGTGACTTGCAGGAGATATTTTTAAATGAAAAAAAGTGCAAAACAACTTATACATACATACATTTGCATGTATATACATACATATATAAACATATACTCATACGCATACTCTTACACATACCTTTTGTGTAAGAAAGAAGGAAAAATAAGGGAAAAAAAATTAACCTCTGCTTATCCTTACAAAAAGAAACAAGGAAGGGTAAATCAGAAAACAATTAAATTGGTTACCTACAAGGAGCGGGTATGGGGTGAGATGGGTTGAAAGGACACAGGAGATAGTGACACTTCCCCAAGTATACTTTTTTGCATAGTTTGACTGGAAACATGATGATAGTCTACATATTTAACAATGTAAAATAAAGCCAGTAAGAATAGGAAGCTGGGGATGGGGGGGGGGCAGAGACCTTAACACTGAAAGTAAGCTAAACAAATGAATCCGATTGTATATCAAGAGTGCCATAATCACCAGGAAGGAAGGGAGGAAGGGAGAGAGAAGGGGAGAGAGAAGCACTAATCCAAATAACTTACGGACACAGATTTTGACTATATACCCCCAGTCATGGGAGAGGTGTGTGTGTAGGGGTTGTTAGAAAGGGAGGGAGGAAGGGAGAGAGAAGGAGAGAGAAGCACTAATCCAAATAACTTACAGACACAGATTTTGACTATATACCCCCAGTCATGGGAGAGGTGTGTGTGTAGGGGTTGTTAGAATTGCAAAGAAATCATGAACTCTTTTTAATAGTTTTGATTTATTATAGTGGCATAGGTGGAGCAATTCTGAAACTATTTTAGATGTATTATAGGATGAGAAAATAGATAAATGTGGTGTTGGAAGCCAGAGTTCCCACTGTGGAAGAAGGGACATACAAATGTGAAATGAAGAAAAGCAGGAAAGAACCCCAAGGGATAAACTGGAATTGGTGGCATCATAATTTCTAAAATACATACGTAGATATGCATGTATTTGTGCACTTCATGTGCATATTTTATATGTTCATATGTATATTTGCATGTTTGTCTCTGTATTCATACATTACATTTGGACCTTGTCCATTGAATCAAGAGCCTAGAACCAAACACACCCCAGTAGCCACAATCACACCTAGTACCCAGATCTTGCACTTAGGCCTCTTCAGAGAAATGGCTGTTTCCGGGACTGAGCAGGGTAGATACAGGAGGAACATCTTGGTATGCCAGTGTAAGGAAGTGTTAGGGAAGAAACAAGCAAACAATAAAAAAAGAAAGAAAGGGGGGGAGGGAAAAAGGAAGGGGAAGAGAGAAAATAAAGAGAAAGAGAGAGAGGAAGGAAGAGGGAGAGAAGAAGAAAGGAAGGAAGGAAGGAGGAAGAGAGAGAAAAAGAAAAAAGTGAGAAAGAAAGGAAGTTAAGGTGAATCCATTCATGACAAAACATCAAACAAATGCAAAATGAAGAATAGTCTATTCAAAGGAAGAAAAGGGAAATATACTCTTCAAAAAGTCAGTGCTGTTCTTTCTGGTTACCTGGAGCTCCCCCTTTCAGTCCTCTACCAAGAGACCTGAGGTTTTAGTTACCCCAATAGGCTGTGCACTTCTGTGATCCTTCTCAGATCTGGGACCAAACGGCAGGAGGACAGAGAGACGAAAAATGCACTAGGGGTTTGCCCCACATTATTGGGATCACAGCTGTACTTAGAGTAAAAGGTTCTCCACTCTCAGAGTTTTGGCCCCTGTGGGTTCTCACTGCCATGAGATTGCTTGATGACTAGGGAGTGAGAGAAAGAAAAGGAAAATAAATTTCTGCACTCTCTCTGATAACTAGGAGCTCTGTTTCCTGCACTTTGAGCCAGAACTGGAGGGCTTCTCGTTATGCTTGATCTTGTTGTGCTGAAGACTGTTTCTGGATTTTCGGCTGTGTTGAGATAGGGAAATATTAAAGGAAAAAAAAAAAAAAANGGGGGGGGGGGGGGGGGGGGGGCAGAGACCTTAACACTGAAAGTAAGCTAAACAAATGAATCCGATTGTATATCAAGAGTGCCATAATCACCAGGAAGGAAGGGAGGAAGGGAGAGAGAAGGGGAGAGAGAAGCACTAATCCAAATAACTTACGGACACAGATTTTGACTATATACCCCCAGTCATGGGAGAGGTGTGTGTGTAGGGGTTGTTAGAATTGCAAAGAAATCATGAACTCTTTTTAATAGTTTTGATTTATTATAGTGGCATAGGTGGAGCAATTCTGAAACTATTTTAGATGTATTATAGGATGAGAAAATAGATAAATGTGGTGTTGGAAGCCAGAGTTCCCACTGTGGAAGAAGGGACATACAAATGTGAAATGAAGAAAAGCAGGAAAGAACCCCAAGGGATAAACTGGAATTGGTGGCATCATAATTTCTAAAATACATACGTAGATATGCATGTATTTGTGCACTTCATGTGCATATTTTATATGTTCATATGTATATTTGCATGTTTGTCTCTGTATTCATACATTACATTTGGACCTTGTCCATTGAATCAAGAGCCTAGAACCAAACACACCCCAGTAGCCACAATCACACCTAGTACCCAGATCTTGCACTTAGGCCTCTTCAGAGAAATGGCTGTTTCCGGGACTGAGCAGGGTAGATACAGGAGGAACATCTTGGTATGCCAGTGTAAGGAAGTGTTAGGGAAGAAACAAGCAAACAATAAAAAAAGAAAGAAAGGGGGGGAGGGAAAAAGGAAGGGGAAGAGAGAAAATAAAGAGAAAGAGAGAGAGGAAGGAAGAGGGAGAGAAGAAGAAAGGAAGGAAGGAAGGAGGAAGAGAGAGAAAAAGAAAAAAGTGAGAAAGAAAGGAAGTTAAGGTGAATCCATTCATGACAAAACATCAAACAAATGCAAAATGAAGAATAGTCTATTCAAAGGAAGAAAAGGGAAATATACTCTTCAAAAAGTCAGTGCTGTTCTTTCTGGTTACCTGGAGCTCCCCCTTTCAGTCCTCTACCAAGAGACCTGAGGTTTTAGTTACCCCAATAGGCTGTGCACTTCTGTGATCCTTCTCAGATCTGGGACCAAACGGCAGGAGGACAGAGAGACGAAAAATGCACTAGGGGTTTGCCCCACATTATTGGGATCACAGCTGTACTTAGAGTAAAAGGTTCTCCACTCTCAGAGTTTTGGCCCCTGTGGGTTCTCACTGCCATGAGATTGCTTGATGACTAGGGAGTGAGAGAAAGAAAAGGAAAATAAATTTCTGCACTCTCTCTGATAACTAGGAGCTCTGTTTCCTGCACTTTGAGCCAGAACTGGAGGGCTTCTCGTTATGCTTGATCTTGTTGTGCTGAAGACTGTTTCTGGATTTTCGGCTGTGTTGAGATAGGGAAATATTAAAGGAAAAAAAAAAAAAAACGGTAAAATCACCATTGAATGGGGTGGTACTTCAAATTCTGGTCTTCTTCCTAAATCTATGCACTACTGTTTACTTTTCAGAGTCCTAAAATAGCTGCTCCAGGCATTTTGTCCAGGTTTCATAGTTGTGTTCAGAAGCATAGACGCAGTGCAGTATGCTTATTTCATTTTATACATAATCAGGAGTGCTTTAGATATCTTTTTATATTGATTTAAAATTTAATTCAGCTCTGGTCAAAGAACATACTCTGTAATATTTCAGTATTTTAAAATTTATTAATCATTTTTGTAGTCCAGGATATGGTGTCTCAGTAAACATTTAATGTGCGTTTGAAAAAAAAAATGTATTACTAAAGATGTTGGGTATGATGTTCTATACATGTCAATTAGGACAAGTTGATTGATAGTGTAATTCATATTTCTCTATATCTTCACTGATTTTCTTTTTTTTTTTTTGTCTTCTTGTCCTACCAGTTCCGGGAAGAGAGGTATTAAATCATCAAATGGAATAGAGGATTTATCTGTTGCTCCTTTTCTTTCATTTCTTACTTTACGTGATTTGAAGCTCTGTTATTAGATAAACGTATATTTATAATTGTTCTGTCTTCTTGATGTTTTGACTCTTTTATTACTATGAAAGATTCCTCTTTAATGACACTTCCTGCCTTGAAATATGTTTTTCTAATATTTTTATTATTTTTGTGATATAGTTTTATGTCCTGTACTTTCTGCTTGTTTCTTTTTATTTAAAATGCATCTCTTATAGACAGCCTGTATTTGGGTTTTGGGTTTTTATCTAGTCTGGCAATGTTCTTTTAAATGGAATGTTTAGGCCATTTACATTTAAAATAATGAATATGGTTAGATTTATTTTGACCACTACATTTTATGTTTTCTATTTGTCTCACCTGTTTTGTTCTTGTTCCTCTTCCCTACCTCTTTTTTATTAATCAAATATATCTTGGTATTTCAATTTAAGATACTGTTTTGCATTTTTAGAGTAATAATTGATTGACACAAGATATAGTCCCCTTCATAATCTGTCATTAAGTGTCTTTCTAGCCTCATGTTCTATCAGGCTTCCTCAGTCTGCCTTCTATGCCCTCTCTACTTTGTCCACTGTATGAGTCTTTATTTATTTACTTATTTATTTATTTATTTTGGTGGCTGGCTTATACAAGGATCCAAGCCCTTGACCATAGTTTTATGACACTGAGCTCTAACCAATTGGTTAACTGGCCAGCCCCTAATTTGTCTACTATAAACTTCTCATTATTGTCATTATTGTCATTTTATCACCTTCTCTGGTTACTCCATACTTTCTAGGTACCATAATATACTTATAAACAAAAACAAAATTATTAAAAGTAAAACTCTAGCCACTGCAGCTGGAAAGGGACATTTGATAATATGACACAGGAAGCAAATGTGGAGTAAGGACTTTAGACATTTTTGCCTCTTCCCATCTCACCTTATCTACTCCCAAGTGTTACTGGAAAGGTATTCTTGGGCTACTAACTGCAGCACAATTTTCTGCAGTGTATGCATAAAGAAAAGGCATACTTCTAGTATTGCATGGATTTATGTAATAAAAATTGAAAATAGAAATAGCTAGTTAAGGCTTTTGAGATGAAGTTGACTTAGGCTTTTTATCTTCAATTAGAAATTTTGATCATATAGGGAACCTGAACTTCCCTGTGGTTAGCACATTAGCCATCATATAAGGAAGTGGCCAATCTGAGGTTAATTCATATGGATCAACAGAGGCACAGAAGATTATCCAGAATAAGAGGTAAAGAAAAAAAGAAATAATGACCCACGCATAACCAAGACAGAGACATTTCTCATAGCTACTTCTAGATATGGCTTACATTAATTCTCTAGTGAAGAGGTTAAGAGAAGAAGCAAACTGTGGTTATAGCTTTCCTTAACTATAGATTAGTGTCTGTATCTATATTTATATTCATATATATTCACTTAACCATATATTAAATTGTATATAATTGTTTCCATACTGTGTATTGTGATCTTCTTGACTAAGATTTTTATTTTATTTATTTATTTTATTTATTTATTTATTTTTTGAGACCGGCCGCACCGCGCTCAGCCAGTGAGCACACCGGTCATCCCTATATAGGATCCGAACCCGCGGCGGGAGCGCTGCTGCACTCCCAGCACTGCACTCGCCCGAGTGCGCCAGGGGCTTGGCCCATTGACTAAGATTTTAATCATCTAAAGTCTCAAGTTAAAAGAATCTTCTCAGATCTTGTTAAAATGAAACACCTATGTCAAGGCATCTCAATTATTAATGCCTTCAAGACTCAGTCTGAACAGATCAGTTAACTACACTCATTACAGAATAATAAGTAAATGGGACCTCTTCTGATTTTGGTGTGCACACTTTATATTTCCTTATGGGTTCTCCCTGCCTAGCCAGCCTTCCTTCACTTCTGTGGTGGGATGGCCTCTCGTCATTTTCAAGACCCACCTTTATATCATCACCTGTGTTGGGCCACTCAGAGAAGGCATCAAGTAATTTGTTATTTCTCTACCATGCTCCTATAGCAAGGTGCTCACACCTTTTTCATAGCTCTTAGCATTTATGTTAGATTTACCCATTTCTGTGTCTATTTTCCCCCAATCTATAAACACTCTCATAAGGCATCAAGTAATTTGTTATTTCTCTACCATGCTCCTATAGCAAGGTGCTCACACCTTTTTCATAGCTCTTAACATTTATGTTAGATTTACCCATTTCTGTGTCTATTTTCCCCCAATCTATAAACACTCTCATAGTATTTATTGAAGTTCAGGGAAAAGAAGAGAAAGATGACACAAAGGGCAGAAAGGAATGGAGAAAGGAAGAATAGCATATTTTGTTCAGCTAAAAATAAATATTTTTTTCATATTTTAATATCTCTAAGACAGGGCTGTATCTTACAATCCTTTGGCTCTTACAGTCAAAATCTAGGGAGCATGCACGATGTAGTTGTCATTGGCTGTATGTACATGAACTTGGTCATTTCAAGCAGCATGCCTAAACCAGTGCAAACCCATCTGTATCCCATTTTACAATAGAATACAAATCCTGGTTGCTGACTGAAAACATTTATTATCACTTTCTGGTAAATTTAAGAAAAGTTTGGCATCAAAACTTACAGAATTTCTGTCAGCAGCTTGGAAGAAAATCCAGAGACAACAATAGAGCATTCTTTTAAGGAATGCTGTATCACCAATGCTTTTGATAGAATATTATATGGATAAAAACTAATGTTGATTTTTAAAAAGTTATAAAGGGACTTAATATGTTTCTAACTCTTATGTAGAAATATGTGAAGAACCTTAAGAATATCTTAGCCAACTTATTTCACTTATATTTTCCCCTTTGGATATTCACAAGAGTAACATGTGATTTTAAAAACATACTGTATGTCCAAATAAGGCTTAAAAAGCTCTTCCAGGAAGAACATAATAAATATCCTATACATCAAGAAAACATTTGTTTAGTTGACAAAATTTTTTTCTTACATCTTACAATCATTGGCAAAATAAATTAAATGAAATGTGTCAATATTATCAGATTAAGAATATTGGTTAGCAAAATTAATACTGAGAGGAATTTTTCAAAGTTATCTATAATTTCTGGGACCCCTACACACTTTAGAGTCAAGTCAGACAAATTTTGTTAACTATGGAAAATCCTCCTGAGTAAAATAATTTCTATTATTATTTTCAATACCAAATTTTATTGAACCAAGTGGGCAGTCAGAAAATAATTTTTCAGAGAATGGAAAAATGTTCTAAATAGCTCCAGTGAATAAAAAACGTCTCAGGATCAGCTAAAATTATTGAATTCTCAAGAGGGTCACAGGACAGGTAAAAAAAATACATAATACCCTTATTTCAACTATTACATATCCTGAAGTGTTCTTATTTAATGTTAAAAGTCATAGCATCATCATAGCACCTATTTTGCTGACTGCCTCCCATTTTAATTTAGTGAGAAAAACACATGACACTTTCCCACAGTAAACACTCAAATTAGTAGGATGGACAAATGCTCTGGTTGAAACAGTTACATTCATAAATATAACAGCTCTGAGTGATGATAGAAAAAAATATATTAAGATGATAAATTAAGTAGTCTTTCAATCAAGAGTAAAAATCCAGTGCCACTAATATTCACCAAGAGTATTTGGCACTATTTTAAGGAAAAGCCTATGGGCCTAGGTGCTCAGACAAGATCTTTCTTAGTTATTAACTGTATTTTCTGAAGTTGCTTTTCTCTGTATCCCTAACAAGACATGAGTCTCCAAAACATGCCTAATTGGCATTGTCAAAAGCCCAAATGTAGACTTCTGCTTCTTTCCATGATAGACTAAAAAAAGTCCTAATATCACCTTGCACCATAAACAGAAAACTATACAAAATGGTTGTCAGATACTGGATGGCAGATAGTTCAGGCCTGTGATCCCTAAGAAAGAAACAAACAAGGCAAGCCATGTAATCACTCTGGATGACTGCTTGAAGCCAATTTTCAGACTGCAGAGACATGGAGAAAGAACCAACTAGAGTCCAAAGGTTTTACTGAGTTGAAGAAACTGAGATTGAAATTCAGGGAGGCTGAAGTGGCTGGCTGTTTCAGGACACAGCTCCAAAATGAAGGAGCTAAATAGAAAAACACCTTCAGAAATCAGCATAAGGATCCCGTTGAGTCTTGGTAAGGTACTTACTTAGGCTATGCACATTCGGAGTGAAACTCCACAAGACTAACAGAGAGTTGTAATCTGAACACTTTTCAGCACACACACAAGGTAGGGAGATTATCATATTCCAAACAAAGTAGAATCCTTGGTGATCATCTGTAATATTCACAGGCAACTCCATTGGGGTCACACTTTTGTAGTAGGGATGAAGTTTCCCTGGAGTGAAGAATATTCCACACTTGTCATAGTAAAGCTTAAAAAACAGACCTAGAGGAGATAAAATAGATCTACAAGTAATGTTACCTGCTAAAAGACAGCCTAACATTTTGAAAGTAAGATGACAAAAATCAGACACTCAGCAATTCAGGTAACATGACAAAAAGCAAGGAAATATGACCAAAAATCAGAGGAAAAAAATTAATAAATGGAAATAGAAGCCGTAATGACAGGCATCATGGAATGTACAAAGTATGCTCAAATATTTAAAGGAAAGCATGAACACAGCAAGGATAGAAAATGTAGATTTAAAAAGAAGCAAAGTATACTTTTAGACATAAAAAATATTATATTTGAAATAAAAATTGTACAGTTTAGATATGATAGAAGAAACAATCATTGAACTTGAAGCTATGCTCAAATATTTAAAGGAAAGCATGAACACAGCAAGGATAGAAAATGTAGATTTAAAAAGAAGCAAAGTATACTTTTAGACATAAAAAATATAATATTTGAAATAAAAATTGTACAGTTTAGATATGATAGAAGAAACAATCATTGAACTTGAAGACATAGAAACAGGAATTACCCAAAACAGAGCATAGAAAGAGAAAAATACTGAGAATAAGACATACATAGTCTCAGTGATCTGTGAGACAATACAAAGTGTCTAACACACATGAAATTGGAGTCCAAGAAAAAAAAGGAGGGAGTAATATATCAAGAAATAGTAACCAAAATTTTCCAAGTTTGATAAAAATTATAATCCCAAAGATCAAAGAAGTTGAGTACCCTATGCACAAGAAATATAAATAAAACAACAAGGCAAGTAATAATCAAATTAATGAACACCAGAGGAAAAAATCTCAAAAGCAGGCAGAGAAAAAAGTCATTATATACAGAGGAACAAAGAGAGTAATTAACACAGACTCATTGAGAGAAACTACACAAGACAGAACAGAATGAATAAACATCTTTAAAGTGAGAAAAGAAAATAACTGTCAATCTAGAATTATATGCTCAGTAAAAATAACTTTTAAAAATTGCTTTAAAAAACTTTTTTGGACAAAAGCTGAGAGAATTTATCACCAGCAGACCTGCATTACGATGTTAAAGGAAGTTCCTTGGGCTCAAGAAATATGATATTGAATGGAAACATACCTTCACAAAGAAATAACAGCATTAATTATAAATATTTGGGTAAATGTAAAAGATTTTTTTCTCATATTTAAATGTTTTCAAAAGATAATGGACAATTTAAGCAAAGATAAGAATAAAGTAATGTGAGGTTTATAACATATGTAAAAGTAAAATATATGACAATAAAAAATAGCACAAAGTACAATAGAAGAGAAACTGAAGTAAACTGTTGTAAGGGGCTTATATTATATATGAAGTGGTACATAATTATGTAAAGAGGAACTATGATAAATCAAAAATATAAACCCTAGAGCAACAACATAATTAATTAAAGATATACCACCAAGAAGCCAATAGTTGTGACAAAATAAAATACTAAAAATGCTCAATTAATCAAGAAAAGGGTTGAGAAAAGTAAAAAAGGGAACAAGAACTGATGGAAATTTTTTGAAAAATAGCAAAATGGTAGATACAAACCCAATCATGTCATTATAATATTACATATAAATGGTCTAAACACTCTGAGTATTGTTAGATTGTATCAAAAAGCAAGATCCAACTATATGCTGTCTGCAAGAAATTTACTTTTAAACATAAAGGCATGACTAAGTTAAAAGTATTAAAAAAAAATTTTCTCACATGCAAACAGTAAGCATAAAGAAGCTGGATTGGGAATATTATTATCAAAGTAAACTTCAAAAAATGATATCACTAGAGATAAAGAGAGACATTTCTTTTTTTTTTTGTCTTTTGTCATTTTCCGTGTCCGGCAACGGATCGCAACCCTCAGTGTTGCCCCCGTACCGGACCGGGGACCGGCAACGGGATTGCAACCCTCGGTGTTGCTACCGCACCTCGCTCAGCCAGTGAGCGGGAACCGGTCTGTATGTGGGATCCGAACCCTCGGGCGGGAGCGCCGCCGCGCTTCCCAAGCGGCGCACTTATCCAGTGCACCACCGGGCTGGCCCAAGAGAGACATTTCATAATGAGAAAGGAGACAATTTAACAAAAAAACATAATTCTAAATATACATGTACAAAATAACAGAACTTCAAAATACATGACCCAAGAAAGAGAGACATTTCATAATGAGAAAGGAGACAATTTAACAAAAACATAATTCTAAATATACATGTACAAAATAACAGAACTTCAAAATACATGACCCAAGAATTCACAGAACTGTACAAAAATAGACAAATCAACAATTGTACCTGAAGTTTTTAACACTATTTTCACAGTAATAGATAAAAAAAAAATCAGTAAAAATACTTGAACAAATTGTCAACCAACTGGACCTAATTGGCAAATATTAAACATGTCACCCAACATGAGAACACAATCTTCTCAAGTTCAAATGGAATATTCATCAAGATAGACTATATACTGTGCCATAAAACAAATCCCAATAAGTTTAAGTGATTTACATCATACAGAATATGTTTTATGGCCACAAGAAAATAAATTTGAAAATTATAATGAAAAGATATCTGAGAAATCCCAACCATTTGGAAATTAAATATTATGCTTGTAAATAATTCATGGGTTTAAGAAGAAATTACAGAGGAAATTAAAAGATATTTTCAACTAAATTAGAGTAATATACACTGTATCAAAATTTATATGATGCAGCTAACAGAATACTGAGTAGAAATTGAATAGCATCATATAAAGAAAGAAAGTACCAAGTCATTAATCCAAGTTTTCATCTTAAGAATCTGGGAAAAGAAGAATAAATTAAACCCAAAGTAAGCAGAAAGAAAGAAATAATAAAAATAACAGAAGAACTCAATGAAATAAAAATAGACAAACTATAGAAAATTAATAAAACCAAAAACTGTTTACTTGAAAAAATCAAGAAAATTGATTAACACCTAGCAGACATCTATGAAAAATCGGCAACTAACATTTTTTATCCTATTTATCCTATTCTTACTGGGTTCAATAATAAATAGGCCTGCTTTACCACTTCTATTAAACATTATTCTGGTGATACTAGCCAGTTCAATAAGGCAAGAAAAAGAGCTTAAGAGGTGTTCATATTGGAAAAAAGGTAGAACTTTTTATTCACAGGTGGCATAATCATATGTATGAAAATCCTAAAGAATCCAAAATAAATAAATAAACAAACTACTATTGAGTTTAGCAAGGTCACAGGATAAGAATTCAATTTATAAAAATCAAGATTATTTTATTGAATAAAATAATTATTTTTATATATAAGCATCAGACCATTAGAACCTGAAATTTTTAAAATGCTATTTATAATAGCATCAAAACTATGAAATAAATGGAGATGAATTTAACAAAAAAAAAAAAATATATATATATATACGTTATACCTGTTATTAAAGAATAGCTGGTAAATGAAGAGATAGATACATTGTATTTATGGATTGAAATATTCAATGTTTTAAAGATATCAATTCTCCCTAAATTTATCTATAGATTCAATGCAATCCCAATCATAATGGCACCAATCTCCGTTTGTAAAAACTAGCAAGCTTGTATTGAAAACTATATAGAAATGCAAAGAAACCAGAATAGCCAAAATTTTTGGAAAAATGAGAACAATGGTAAAGAACATAAATTACCTGAGTTTAAGACTTACAATAATGATACAGGAGTCAAAACACTGTGTTATTGGCATAGGATAAACAAAGAAATCAAGAGAGCAGAATAACATGTCCAGAATTAAAACCTCACATTTATGATAATTTGATTTTTCAGCAAAGGCACCAAGATAATTTCATGGGGATATAACAGTCTTTTCAACAAATTGTGATGAAAAACTGAGTATATATATGGAAAAAAAGTATGCCTCAACTTTTACTTCACATCATATACAAATGATGACGTGAAATGGATCAAACATGGCTTAAACATGAAAACAAAACTGCGTAAAACTTCTGGAAAAAATCATTAAAGAGATCTCCACGACCTTGTAGTAGGCAAAAATTTCTTAAATCACAAATACACACAAATGAAATATAAAGGGAAAAATTAATAAATTAAACTTTATCAAAATTAAACATTTTTGCTATTCAAAAGATACTACCAAAAAAATTAAAAGCTAGGCCCACAGACTAATTAAAAATATTTATAATACATGTATCTTCCAAAGGATTTATGTCAAGAATATTGCATGCCAATATTGCACAATAAAAATATGGCCAAAAAATATAAAAATGGGAAAGATATTTTAACAAAAATTTTGCAAAATAAGGTATATAAATGACCAATCGGGCCGGCCCGGTGGCGCACTGCTATAGTGCGCCGCTTGGGAAGCGTGGCGGCGCTCCCGCCGAGGGTTCGGATCCCACATACAGACCGGTTCCCGCTCACTGGCTGAGGGAGGCGTGGGAGCAACACCGAGGGTTGCGATCCCGTTGCCGGTCCCGGTCCGGTACGGGGGTGACACTGAGGGTTGCGATCCATTGCCGGACACGGAAAAAGACAAAAAGGAAAAAATAAAAATAAAAATAAATGACCAATCAATATATAAAAAATGTTCAACATTATTAGTTATCAGGAAAGTGAAAATTAAAACTGTAATGCCACTGCAGACCTATTAGGATAGCTCAAGTGAGAAAGACTGACAATACCAAGTGATGGTGAGGGTGTGAACAACTGAAACTCTCTCACATACTGCTGGCTAGAATGTAAAATGGCATAGCCATTTTGGAGAAAGTTTGGCAGTTTCTTATAAAGAGAAACATGCACTTACCGTATAACCCAATATCCCACTTAAGGTATTTACTCAAGAGAGATGAAAACATACATCTACACAAATATCTGTAGAAAAATGTTCATAGCATCTTTACTTTTAATAGCTCAACCTGAAGCATCCTAAATGTCCATCAGTGGATGAATGGATAAACACACTGTATTCTATCCATGCAATGGAATGCTATTCTATTATACACTATACAGAAATAAACTGCGGGTACACTCCCCAACATAGACATATCTCAAAACAGAAAGAAAATTCAAAAAGAGTTTATACTATATGATTACATTCATATGAAACTTTAAGACAAACCCAATTTATAGTGACAAAAAGTAGATTAATTGACTGGGGCTGATCAGGCTGGGGTGCTTAGGAGAGGATTCCCTCAAAAAAAGAGAGTTTTTTGAGTTGCCCAAAATGTACATCTTGATGGTGGTGGTGATTGCATGGGTGTATAAATTTGTCAAATTTCTTTCTGCCTCAACTAGATAGTATGGTTTATATCATTACGATTGGACACTAACTGAGAGATTCTTAAGGGAAGAACAGGATGCTGCCTGACAAACCAGTAGGAAGCACTTTCCGGGAGGAAGAACAGCATGCACAAAACCACCGAACTGTGAGGAATGCGGCGCATGTGACAGTCATTGCTAATTATTAGTGTTACAGATTTCATTAATCACAGAAAATGTACGTTTTACATAAAGACTATTTACATTCAAGTGTGTCTAGAATGACGTTAGACTTCCTAATATCATAGGGAAAAGGCAGAGTTTCTAAGCGTTCTCCCCACTTGAACATGAGGAAAAATATAGAAGTTATTTTCTAGAATGTCTTTTAAAAAAATTTTTTTTCACTAGATTTAGGTAAAAAAACTCAAACTGTTGCCAATCACTCCCCCCCCCCACCACATCGGTGTCAGATAAAGAAGATACGTAAGGATGTAATTTCACAGCAGCAAAGGTTTATATCAAATCTAGCACTGCATGTACTGCACACCCCTAGTGCACTCAAGTATCCCCATACATATATCTGCAACCTACAGAATTGGAGAAACTTCTAACGAGAATTTAAAACTGCATTTTTATTTATTTATTTATTTTTATTGAAACATAATTGATTATACATGTTTGTGGGGTACAGAGTTAGATATCAACACCTGGGCACAATGTGTGGTGATCAAATCAGGATAATTAGCAAATTCATCATTACAAAATGTCAGCATTCTTTGTGTCCATTGACCAATTTCTTGAATCAGCAAAGGCACAGTGAAAGATATGCTTTAACCCTGCTAGTTGCAGTAAAAAATTATGTAACATTTTGAGAAAGAAATGTGGCCACATAAAACAAGACCCATATCTTTTTTTGCTATGGAGCTCATTTCTGAAAGTTTGTCCTAAAGATGATATGGACAAGCGCAGAAAAACTTAAACCTGCACCTGTACTTCTGCTTTTTGTTTTGCACCTGTATTGTTGCTTTTTGATGTGCTTTTGTACACTGACCACCTTTTGTATCAGCTTAGCCCCCACCGCATGGATTCCTAGTAAATGAAACCTACAACTCGGGAAGAATGTAACCTATATAACCCTTTGCAAGCCTGGAGTCAGGGCTCAGACTTGGAGTGTGAACTCCTCTTGGCCAAGTGGTGTGATGAACCTTTCTTTGAGTTCTCCAACCCTCTGAGTGATGAGTGACGCTTGGTTTCTCGGCAGTCTCTCCTGTAACAAAGATATGCTTAGATGAAGGAAAGACTTTTTGAGTTCTCCAACCCTCTGAGTGATGAGTGATGCTTGGTTTCTCGGCAGTCTCTCCTGTAACAAAGATATGCTTAGATGAAGGAAAGACTTTTTATTAAAGGTTTTCATTATTGTTTATAATAGTGAAACAATATAATAATATGTTCATTATTTTTTAGAAGCCACCTGAAGTCCAACAATATAGAAATGTTTAAATTGTGTTATGGAATGTGATATGAATGTACAGGAGTATAGAAATACATTTACACTAAAAATGAAAAATGGAATGCAAAATTAAATTATACTGTGATTGCAATTGTGTTTAAAAACTTGTGATTATGAACAAAGACTAAAAGGGGATAAAGAAAATGGTAAGTTAAGTTGGGTAAAGAACTTATGAATAATTCTTTTTTTTTTTACTTTCTAAGATTTTCTAATATCTTATTACTTTATAGTAAACTAAATAAATAAACAGAAGTACTCAATTTTCTGAGTTATGGAAGGTAAAAATAATTGGACTAAAAACAAAGCACTAAAAGATAAAAGCTGCAGAAAAAAATCTTCCATCTCATTGTGAGAAAACTGATTATAACTTTAACATACCCATCCTCCCACCATAGTTACCATTTTTTTGTGATAAAAGTATCTAAAATCTACTCTCTAAGCAAATTCCCATTATACAATACAAGATTATTATTATTATTATTATTTTTCTTTTTGTCTTTTTTCGTGTCCGGCAATGGATTGCAACCCTCAGTGTCACGCCCATACCGGACTGGGACCGGCAACGGGATGGCAACCCTCAGTGTTGCGCCCGCACCTCGCTCAGCCAGTGAGC
>NW_007728538.1:217529-222524 GCF_000696425.1 Galeopterus variegatus | reverse complement strand
TTTTTTTTTTAGAGTCCACATGTCAGTGAGATCACAGAGTATTTTTCTTTCTGTGTCTGGATTATTTCACTTAGCATAATGACCTCTTGTCCCATTCATGTTGTTGCAAATGACAGCATCTCCTCCTTTTTTAAGGCTGAATAATATTGCATTGTGTAGATATACCACAATCTTTTTTATCCATTGATTTACCAATTGACACTAAAGTTATTTCTATATCTTGGCTATTTTTAATAATGCTGCAATGAATGTGGGGGTACACATCTCTTTACGAGGTGTTGATTTCACTTTGGAGGGTATGTATACAAAAGAGGAATCACTGGGTCATATGATAGCTCTATTTTTCATTTATTTAGGAACCTCCATATTGTTTTTCACAATAGTTGCACCAATCTACATTGCCACCAACAGTGTATGAGGGTTTCTTTTTCTCCACACCCTTGCCAACACTTGCTATCTCTTGTCCTTTTAATAGCAGCCATTCTAACAGGTGTGTTGGTTTTGTTCACATTTCCCTGATGATTAAGCACCTTTTCATATAGCCATTGGCCATTTTTATGTCTTCTTTGGAGAAATGTCCATTCATGATCCTTATCTTACACAAAAATCAACTCAAAATGGTTTAAAGACCCAAAACATAAGACTTGAAGCTGTAAAACTCTTAGAAGAAAATATAGGAAAAAGCTCCTTGATATAGGCCTTGGCAAAGATTTTTTAGTATCTCACCAAAAGCAAAGGTAATGAAAATAATAAACAAGCAGGACTACAGCAAACTAAAAACTTCTGCACAGCAAAGGAGACAATCAACAAAATGAAGAGGCAGCCAATGGATTGGGAGAAAATATTTGAGGGCCATATATCAGTTAATGAGTTGATACCCAAAATATATAAGGAACTCATACAACTCAATAGCAAAAAGCAATCCATTAACATACCCATTTAGTAGAAATTTTTAAATAAAATCTATATTTCCAGACATCAGATTCAATCCTAAGAATGAGAAAGAGCTCATAACTTTCATTCGAAAGTCCTGGATTGGAGTTCTAGCTCTACCACTAACTAACTAACTAACTAACTAACTAACTAACTAACTAACTAACTATAAAATACTAGGCGAATCACTTAACTTAAAGATATATTTACTTATGTGTACAAGAAGGGTAATGGTAATGCTCCCCCAACTTACCACTTGGTATAGTTATAAGAATTATAGGGGATAACACAAGTGAACATGTTTCATAAATAAAGCGTTGGCTATGGGCATTTGTCAGCCTTCATTGTTTGGACTAAGGTTGTACCACATCAGCCTCCTCAGGAGGCTGAGTCTGAAATAGAGACAATTAGACATTCTGTGACTTTAGAAGAATGTCTGGGAAGACTGATCCAGTACCAGTATAACTTCAAATTGGTCCAGTCACACATAGGGCATTGGGATTTTTATCAATGATCTTTAGGGATGGGGAAAGAGAAGGTCTGAACAAAGCTCTCTCAATTTTCTTTGAGGAAAAAGATGAAGAAGACAAAATAAATGTGTGAGAATCTTGGAAGGCAACAGAGAGATCTTCTTTAGAAGAGAGAACATATAATACTAATAACAAAACTTCTCTCTGAGGTGTGTATCTATCTGGTAGTGATCAAAAGGTAGAGTTCAGCACAGCTTCCTATGGAAAAGAGTGGTCCTCTGGGCGGTGCCAGGTAGCCTGCCCTCCTGGAATCATCGGGGCGATGGTGCAGATGTTGTGCATTAGCAGCTGAGCACAGGCAGAGCTCGCAGGTTCGTGGTCAACAGTAAACTCAGCAAATGTTGAGTGAATGTTTAATGAAGAAGAGAGAGGGGTTTGGCATTCCAGAGATCCAATAATTATACTCAGAACAGAAACTACAATCTTGTAAAATCTTGTATAGTTTCCTCCTAAAACTTTTTGCTCTGCCTACAACCTGAGGGCAGGGGTTCTACAAGTCGACCTCCAGTCTCTATGGTGCTGGTAAGGCACAGCAACCACACTGCTTCCAAGAGAATGTTCTTGGCTTGATTTTATAACATTGCTGTTTCAGTTGGCAAGTAGATTTGCTCATCCCTGAAGCAAGACATGATTTTTGAATTGGTTGCCAAATATTTTCAGAAATTCTAAATTCATTTATTTAGCAAACATTTATATGGCACCTAATTTGTGCCAAGCACTATTATAAGCACTATGCAAATATTAACTCGTTTAATCCAACAGGCTGTTCTTTCTGTGGAGTGGCAGTGGCGTCCCCACACACAGAGTGCTGGGATTTTAACCAGCTCTACACTAACTGGAAACATTGTCTTGTTTCGTTCCCACCAAATGCAGTTGATTCCCCACAGTGTGTTCTCTGGGGCTTTGTCCTGACGGAGTGTAAATGGCTTCTGTCGTGTCCTCAGGGAGCCTGGCCATTAGAAATGTTTTCCTTTACTTGAATTGATCTCTCTACAGGCAGTGAGAGGACACTTGCCCACCTTACTCTTTTATTTCATCTTCTGCCCCAATGTTTGTAGTATTCCAAGCCGCATGCCTAACAAGCATATTGTAAGACAGATACTCTTCTTGGTGATATAAGTGTCTAGTTTTCAAAAACCTTCAATCAAATTTTGGTCCCTCGAGCACTTTTTTTCTACTTTCCATTCTGTCTTGTTGGTTAACACCTTTCTAATAATCAGGTGTCCAGCACTGTATCATCTTGTCACTTTGCAGGTTCAGTTTCCAGGTGCTGTTTACTGTGACTCTAGGGCTTTCAAGGCAGTCCTGCCTTTCACTGGATATCTCTGTTTTCAATCATTTATCTCCAGGCACTTAGCTCCTTCCTGTTTTAAACTTTAGTTATTTTCTGCCTTGAATTTCTAGTCTGACTGGGTTTCTTTCTATCACTGCTTGTCAATCTGTAATGCATATGACACTTCCAGGTCTTGTTATAATTCCCATGTTACTTAATTCTTCAAAATCATTTTTAAAAGTTAAGAAATGCCAACAACTGCTGACAGTATTATATTAATAATGATAAAAGAGCTAACAGTTATTGAATAGTTTCCACTTGCCAGGCACCATGCTAAGCACTTTCATGTATAATGTTATAGTAAATCATAATCTGTAGGTGCTATTGTCATTCTCTTTTTACAGATAAAGAAACCTTAGGTTTAGAAAAATTAAGTATTTTGCTCAAGATCACAAAGCTACTAAAGCAGACTAGAATTTGAACCCAGGTTGTGGGCTTAACCATTAACCTACATTGTTTTCACCTGTACTTGATAAGGACCATATGTAAAAAAAGGTTTTATTTCATTTCAATTACTATTTTGAATAATAAAAATTGAATGAAAACACCTTGATGTTTGTTAGCTTAATCTTTGAAAAATGTATTTCAGATGTATTTTAAGACAGGGTTCCTTCATGGAGATATGTCAAACATAAAAACTGAAGGAGACTTCAGAGAATATCTAGTTAAATATCTTATTTGAAAGGTGAGGACCCTGAGGCACAGTTAAATACCTGACTTGCTGGAGGTTACAGAATTAGTTGGTAGCAAAGCTCAGATTCCAGGGCTCCTTCCACCCCAAGGTCCTGCCTCCCTGTTGAGAGGAACAGCTCCCCGGGAGCCAGCCAGGTGCCAATCTCTGGGCCTCTGAGGCTCTCTCTGAGCCAGAGGACCAGAGCCCACTATTGCTGCATCTAAGTTGCAAATGAGCCTTGCATTTTCTGGTGTTGCCTCTACTACGATTCACCTGCCTATCTGCAATTGAGGCATGGGCAAGCTGTGTGCCCTGTGCATGGCCTGACGTGGATGAAGCCGGCAGAGTTGGCCTCGTTGCTTCACTGGTCAGATAACCCACACACCTCTATCATTCTTCACTCCATTTCCCTTACCCTTCTCTAGTTACTTGTCTCAAACCATCAACTCCCCAAGGGCCAGGGCATCTCCCACACAATCCCTGAAGCTCTCTCTCATCACCTGAGGTCAAAATGATCTCTCCCACCTCTCAAACACTGGAACTCATATTTCCCATGCCACTCATTTACCATTTATCATATGCTGCCCTGTATTGTCTGTTTGGTACCTTTTAGTCTAAGAGCCTGGCTTGCCTTGAGGGCAGAGATCATATCTTATTCATCATTGTATCCACCACATTGCTTAGCCTAAGGCCCAGAACAAAATAGGTGTTTCATAAATGTTGATTGATTTATTATCTGTGGAAATGAAAATGACTTCCCCGCTTCTATGGTGACCCAAGAAAAAAATGTAACTCTTCTGAGACCCATGGGATCAACTGAGAAAATGCTTTTGAAGCTCTCAAAAGAAAAATAATTTGAAGTACTTATAATTATATGAACAAGACTGTGTCTATGAGCAGTTAAATGTTCTAGTTGTTATCTGTTATCAGGCAGAGAAAAACAAACAAATGATTACCCTACAGATTTAGACATTTAAGACATTTCTCAATGAATTTTTCAAACCAGCTACACGTATAGACATGGCGTGATAATTAGACTGGTTACTCACCATCAGACTACTAAAACTAGGGAAAACCAAAAACCACAATCCTGAAATTCTCAATATGTGGTATTCTTATTTCGTTGAGTCTGGAAATTCCATTGGGATGAGTCAATGTATTTTCCCAATCTTCTTTGTTATGGTAGCATCTTAAATGGTGAGAAACCAAAGCTTTGAATTGTACTGATAGAAGAACTAATTTAGCCTCTCTTAAGTAAGACTTTAATTTAGAGAGAGAGAGAATCTTTCACTTGCTGTCTTCCAATAGCTTTATTTGGCTTATTTTAATCCTTCTAAGACTGATGAAAAGCTTTTGACTAGCTTTTTTCTGATATTTCATATCATTTATCAACAGACTGATCATTTGGATAGTCAAGCCGATTTGGTCAATATACTGGCACTGCACTATATTTTTGCTGGCAACAATTGCATAAACTGGATCTTGTCATTTTCCAATACATTTTCCACACTGTACCATAGAAGAGT
>NW_007728538.1:211393-217077 GCF_000696425.1 Galeopterus variegatus | reverse complement strand
TGCGTTTTTAATGATAACAATCTATAAAGTACTTATTTTTATTATAGAATGGGCTCTTTGTCATCTGACAATTAGCCTGGTTGGCAATAAACTTTAAAAATATTTTAAAGATTATTCTCTGATAGAATTACCTACTGTTCTCTAGTTAGAATACAGAAATAATCTCAATCAGTGGATAATGAAACTCCTTATAACAAAGACAAGCTTTAAAAGGTGTGGTTGGGGGTGGGGTTGCAGAGCCATGTGATGGCTGCACTTGTGTAGAAGAAAGAACCAAATTGTGAAGTCAGTTTAATTTGTCTTTAGAAATCCCGATCTTCCTTTCTGTGGTTCTTTCCCTCTCACTGGTGTCTTCTCCCCTCCTTACCCCCTATTTCTGGTGTTCTATGCTCAGCTGTCTTCCTCCCTCTATCAAAGTGGGAATTAAGTGTTTACTTCTGTAGGGCTACACAACCACGCCAGTTACTTGGCTCTTTTACCTGCCCATAATTCTGCCCACGTCGCCAATTGTCGAGCTAGGGCTGGGTCTGAAGCTCGGAACCGTCAAGCCTGTTCACAGACTGGGTCACAAACCCTTCACATGCCAGGCTGGGTCCCCAGACCCCTTACATGCCAGGCTGGGTCACCAGACCCCTTACACACAGGTCTATGAGCTAGGTAACTGGCAAACAGGTCCTTGGAAGCCATAGGTGGGAAAGCATGGCTGTGTGTGTGGCAGTGGCAGCCCAAGGCAGATGCCAGCCAAGATGGTGGTGCCATGCATATGCACTAACTCCACCCACCCCCACACACAATTTGTTTACTGCACCACCCCCAACCAGCCCGGAGGCAAGGGGAGCCTGATTAAATTATTCTATTTTCCCAACAACTTCCTTAGTGTGGATAAATTTCTATCTATTATCTTAACCAGACTTTAAAAAAATGAGTCTTTGACAATTCTTACATCACAAAGCAGGTGGAAAGACATCTTTGCACTTTCTGAAATCACACTATTCAAAAGGCCAGTTGAGTACTCTAAAGGTGATTTGGTTATATTTGGGTAATAAGTAGGGATTTTATGAGATGAATGATCTATCCTTCCTTTACTCTTGATCTTCAGATGGCAACTTCTCCCCTTGGAAGGATGAAACAGGATCTGATGACCATTCCTAGGAGTGGATGGAGACAGGAGAATTTATGTTCCATTGTCACAAGCATCTGCTGGACATAAATTCAATCTTTTCTTGACTTAGGTCTGCTTGGCTGACAAATTTTCCCCTATTACTTTCCCAATGAAGTAGGCTGACTCTAAGTCAGCCTTCCATGAATCCCCACTATTAACTTACCTATTTCCAAAATCACATTTGCACCCTCTAGCATATATTATAATGGATTATGTTAATAGTTTCATGACATGATCACTGTACTTTTTCCATAATTCTGGAATAAAATATATACCGCATCTATCATTTCCACCTTAGTAACAATTTCTGACAGGATATGACATTGGAGAATATGACTTCACTCAAAGGTATCACTGAACTATATCTTACAATAAAGAACAAGAAATTTACATGACTACTATATAATACGGACTTGTAATCATAGTAACTTACATTTCTATAGTACTTTATAATTTACACTAATTATAATTTCACCTTGATTATTTTACAACAACTTATAATGACTCCTTGAGATAGAGGAGGTAGAGCAATTATTATTATCATGCCCATTTTATAGATAAAGCAACTAAGACTCAGAATATGTCACTTGCTCGAGGTCATACAGCTAGTAATTTAGTGATATTGGCCTCTACAATTTTTACTTCTCCTAGAAGGGAAAAGGGGAAGGAAACTAACATTTGTTGAGCATCTACTATGTGCAAGAGACTATGTTAGAAACTTTTCACATAAATCTTCAGCATCTCGCCCAGATTCCAACTGCTAGTAAATAGTCAAACTGAACTCTCCTTTTTTACCCCATCCTGAACCTCATGACCAATCATCTCAATAACTATCTCACCCACACCTTTGATTCCCTTTACACTCCAGTACTTCCATCATATCCACTTAGCAAAACCCAACTCATATCACTGTTATAAGTTATAATTTATTTTCTTTGCTTCTATGCCCAGGCATCAGTTTGTTTATTGAGAAAAACCTTAAAACTACAAAATCAGGTTCTCTAAATGCAACTTTGCCCTTCCTCTTTCTATTTATTCTTGGTTAGTTCCTCAGTTCTCTTCCATAGTTATTCTACTTTTTGTGATTTCCATTGCTCTTACTCTTAGCAATCAATCACAGCCCCTCTTCACCACAAAAATTAATCCATCAGTCATAATCTTCCTCAGCTTCCGGAATGCCGTGGATCAAAATCATGACTGTCGAGGCAGAAATAATTTTATAAAGGCTTATTGAAAGCCACGTGTGGAAATAAACCTAGGAAACACATGAGGTCATACAGCTAGTAATTTAGTGATATTGGCCTCTACAATTTTTATTTCTCCTAGAAGGGAAAAGGGGAAGGAAACTAACATTTGTTGAGCATCTACTATGTGCAAGAGACTATGTTAGAAACTTTTCACATAAATCTTCAGCATCTCGCCCAGATTCCAACTGCTAGTAAATAGTCAAACTGAACTCTCCTTTTTTACCCCATCCTGAACCTCATGACCAATCATCTCAATAACTATCTCACCCACACCTTTGATTCCCTTTACACTCCAGTACTTCCATCATATCCACTTAGCAAAACCCAACTCATATCACTGTTATAAGTTATAATTTATTTTCTTTGCTTCTATGCCCAGGCATCAGTTTGTTTATTGAGAAAAACCTTAAAACTACAAAATCAGGTTCTCTAAATGCAATTTTGCCCTTCCTCTTTCTATTTATTCTTGGTTAGTTCCTCAGTTCTCTTCCATAGTTATTCTACTTTTTGTGATTTCCATTGCTCTTACTCTTAGCAATCAATCACAGCCCNCATAGTTATTCTACTTTTTGTGATTTCCATTGCTCTTACTCTTAGCAATCAATCACAGCCCCTCTTCATCACAAAAATTAATCCATCAGTCATAATCTTCCTCAGCTTCCGGAATGCCGTGGATCAAAATCATGACTGTCGAGGCAGAAATAATTTTATAAAGGCTTATTGAAAGCCACGTGTGGAAATAAACCTAGGAAACACAATCCAACAGAGTTGGGAAGTGCTCCGAAGTTTATTACAGGCTGGAAAGATTTTATAGGAAAGTTTGGAAGGGAAAGGGGACTCCGTATATCAGAGTTGACCCATTTTCATTGGTGGGTAAAATACAAAACTTATATTTATTGACTTCGGGTTACATCATATAAGCTAAAAATGTCTACATGCAGAAAAGGCAGTTACTCGAAAACAGCTCATTGTTTCACTTAAAGTCAGTAGGTTATACATTAATTGGTACATCAACAATTTCAGGACCTTACACAAATTCTTTACTTAGGAGCGGAATGTCGACACTGGGTCATAAGACCTTTCCCCAAGGCAATTAAGATTTATATAGCCTGCCTGAATCTATGTCACCATTTTCTCAATGCCTAACTACACATTTTTATATAACAACAACATATGCCTCTCTCCTTCCTTTCTTTCCTTTAGTTTCGCAGGATGTGTCCCTCCTTCTATTCCAGAATAAATCCATTTGTTCTTTTGACCCTTTCTTATCCTCAGGATTCTTGGGATTCCTCATTTTCTCTCACCATATGCCCCAATTCTTTAGTCCCCAAACAAGCTCAATATACCTCTCAAGAGCTCCCTTGTTACCATAAAATCTTTTTTCTCCTCTTCTCAACTAAACCTGTAAAACAAAAACAAAACAAAAATATTGTCTAAAGTTACCACAGTTTGAATTCACATTCAACTCCCTGCTTTTAATTTTCTCCACTTCACTCCTGGAACTGTTTTCCCTAAAGCAACCAAATGTGTCACCACTGCTTAAGGGGGAAGCCTTATGCAAATGCCTCTTTTTCTCTTGTTCTCTAAGACTTGGCAATTTCATATCTTCTATAAGCCTACTATTTCCTTATCTCTTAAACACAGCTATTCATGCATTCTTTCACTCTTCCCTTGCCCCAGAATTTCCCCTCACCTTTACTCTAGTTGATACATAAGATTTATAAAATTTTGATATTTGTCAAATCTACTGATGCTGAACACAAGCAAGGACCCCAGTGACATCACCAAAATATTCAAAGATGCTATATTCACTTAGATGCCTTTCCTCTTTTATTATACATCTCAGCTTGGAGACATGACCATCCACTCAGTCAGCAAAGCCAAAACGCTGTGAGTCATTCTTGACTCCTCCCTCTCTCTTCCTTCCAAAAATTCAACCATTAAGAACTGTCAATTTTACCTCCTAAACTCTTCTAGAATCTGTTATCTAACTCTAGTCCTATCGCCAATTACCAAGTGCTAGAGTGACCTTTTTCAACTTTTGCCCAGACCAATGGTTGTGCACCAGGGCGTTTGTGCCTCCCAGGAGACATTTGAAAACATCTGAAAACATTTTTGGTTTTCACATCTGGAGGTGGAGGGTGGGTACTACTAGCATCCAGTGAGTAGAGACCAAGGATGCAAACCATCCTGCAAGGCACAGCCCAGTGCCCGCCCAACTCCTCAACAAAGAATTATCCAGCCTCAAATGTGAACGGTGCCCATGCTGAGAAACCTTGACTTATTCCATGACAAAAGCCTCTTAGCAGATCTCACTTCCTTGGGTCTTACCCACCTTAAATCTATCATACACACAGTGCTAGTGTGATTTATCTAAAATGGAAATCTGCCCATACAACTCTCTTGTTTGCAACCCTTCAATGGTTTCTATCCTTCTCTAGGATAAGATCACCCTGAGCAGTTCCTTGCTTGTCTTACCATTTTCTGGTTCTTTTTACCTTTTATCCTCCAAAAATAATGAAATGTTTATTGATTCCCTACACAGTTTGTGCCTTCCTTATCAGTGCTCGTGCTGTTTCTCTGTTTGAAATGGCTTTTGTTCTCCTACTCTCCCTGCTTTACCCCTTTAACTCCTTGTCACTCTTCAAGAAACCTTCTTCCAGTCCTCTTCCTCTCCCCCACCCCCCACATACTGGGATATAAGCACCTGCTCATTGTTTGCAAAATAACTTTTACCAATATAAGCTCAGAGTATCATGCTTATCTGCTCATCTGACCACTCCCCTTGGCTCCCACCCCAATCTGGGGTAATTTTCTTGAAGGAGAGCCTGTGAGAACTATGTCTTCTACGTATTTTTAATATGGGACCTCGAAGTTGCTTAAAAAATAAGTCACTACTGGGAATATACCCAAAGGAATGGAAAACATCAAGTCGAAGGTATACCTGTTTCCCAATGTTCATTGCAGCACTCTTCACAATAGCCAAGAGCTGGAATCAACCCAAATGTCCATCATCGGATGAGTGGATACGGAAAATGTGGTATATCTACACAATGGAATACTACTCAGCTATAAAAACAAATGAAATACTGCCATTTGCAACAACATGGATGGACCTTGAAAGAATAATACTCAGTGAAATGAGTCAGGCAGAGAAAAAGAAATACCACATGTTTTCACTTATTGGAGAGAGCTAAAGGTGAATGAATCAATTCACACACATACACACACACACACTCTCACACACACACAAACAAACAAACAAACAAACAAAC
>NW_007728538.1:206392-210814 GCF_000696425.1 Galeopterus variegatus | reverse complement strand
TTTTTTTTTTTTTTTTTTTTTTTTTTTTTTTTTTTTGTGTGTGTGAGTGTGTGTGTGTACGTGTGCAGTGTGGGTTTGGTTTGTATATACACATTAGCTCTCCCCTTGTAATTCTTACAATTCTTGTTTATGGCATTCATTGCATTTATAGCTCATTCCAAGATGCCCTGGAAAGTAGTTAGTCACATCTTCAGGAAAGAAGAGATGCGGATAGAACTAGGTGATGAAAGTTGGCAGTGTTATTTGTATTTGGTTTGGCTTATTCAGAGACACATTCTCATATTTCACTCACTCACCCTTCTGAAAATAGCATAACCACATGACTTGAGATGAAACTAGAAAAGGAGGAGCCTATGGACCTCACAGACACTATCCGGGCCTCCCAGAAATAACTAAACACAGCTTCTATGAAAGTCCTATATCTTTAAGAAAGCACAATACTCATCTCTGTGAATTGCTGATTAAAAATACAACTTCCATTTGGGTATCAAGCATATGGCATCTAGTCCCTAAACAATGTAGACCTATTCATCTCTGACAAGATGTATTAAACAGATTTTTTTTCTTGTGTGAACTCACCATTGGTATGCATTAAATTCAGAAGTGAAACTGTACGAAGGCAAGATGCTGTTTGTGAAAATAGACCAGTGTACCATATTTGAAGAGGGCAGCTTGATTTTTTAAAGCCTAGTTAGGTCAGTAAATTACAAAGAAAGGTTTTACAAGTTTACTCTAATGGATGTATTAAGCATGATCGTTTACATGAAGCCTCTGTAATGAAACCATATAACTAACTCTTCATTTTTTAATTTTTTGAATATAACTTCAATAGTACATATATAATCAAGAAATCAATGTACTTGAAGCAAGTGTTGGGTAACTAGTGGGAAATACTTCATTTTTAAATAAATTTATTTAATTATCATATATACCTGGGGTGCTTAATGCTGATTAATATCTATGTGTCGTGTTTTTATCTTTTTATGGAGACAAAGGCATAAACCAATCATTAGTTTTAAAGAAAAAGGGGTCAACTATTCAAGAATAAAATATTTTACTATAGGTGGAGACTGTGGGTTCCTGGTTTTTAAGGATGCATCTTAAATCCTAAATTTGTCTTCAGTGAAATAGTTTGAAATCTAACTTTCCCAATTATCCAAATGTCTTACAAATTCTACTGACTATTCTCATGAGAATTTTTCTGCATGATGATTTTTACTTCTAGAAGTACGTCAGATAATATTTTCAATTTAGGAGATCTCATTTTAAGAAAACCTGGAATATTAAGTCTCATATATTAAACTCAGATATATTAAGGAGTATTTGAATTAGAAAAGATGTTTTCACTTGGCAAAATAATACCCCTTAGAGTAGACTCAAAAGCAATTAAATTTGCAATCATAAAACTTAAATATTAGAACAGGACATTTCCAGGACACACTGTTTTACAAAATCAAGTACACATTTATCGGCCCACTTCTTCCCGTACTCAGAAGTCGAAGTATTAAATACAGTAAGAGATTTTATGCAATGCAGAATGATTTTTAAAAGAAAGTGATGCACTTTGGGCATCCTTAATATGCTAAGAGCCTGTGTCCTATGCCAAATATTACAACATTGAGAAGTGGGACTAAGTGGATTTTCAATTTGACTATTTCCAGGACTAACATTTATTTATAAGCAGGAATAAATCTCCTCAATGACATGACTAGGTGGGCTAAAGCAGAGCACCTCATACCAAAAAGGTGCTGTGGATATTGGCAATTCATGGAAATATGTTGAAATGTGGTCTTGGAAGAAAGAAGTGGAGATATCTGTAAGATGTTTTATTATTCAACTGTGCATTCATTCAACACACATTTACCAAGCATCTGCTCTGTTCGAGACGTGGTTCCATCTAGATGTAGAGGCATAATACTGCATAAGACAGAGCCATGGCCCTCAGTGGGGTTTCAGTGCAATGGAGGAGGCAGACGGGTAAGTTGCAACTACACACTGAAGTCTAAAATGGATACATGAATAAAGAACCATGGGAGCACTGGCACTGAAAACTGGAGTGTGCATCAAGGAGTTGAATATTCTTTCTAAGAGGTGGTGATTTTTAAGATGAGTTTTAAAAGATGAGAAGAAATTTTCCAAAGATGTGCTGAAAGGCATTCCAGATTGTGGGAACAGCATGTACAGAGGCACAGAAAAGTGTTGAGTCTGGAAAATTAAGTTCCATGTGTCTGGAATGAGATGAGAGTGTGGATTTTAAGGAAAAAAATAAAAAATAGGGTCAAAGAGGTTATTAAAATCAGAGTATAAGATTTTATACATAAAATTAATTGACTTTCTTGGACTTTCATGCATATATAAATGCTCAAAATTCACCCTTGAGGAAAATGGTGAGTGGGGAGAAGGTATAAGGAAGTATATTACTCCTTCCCCCCACCCCCAGAAAATACGGTATTTGTTTTATAATTTTCTTTCAGGTCAGAGTGGCATGGCACGGGCTTCTGCAGAGAAGGACCTTGGTGGTCAGCTCTTTGACAGAATGTGCATGGAGGCTTCTCCATCCTTAGTGCTTGAACACTTACTGTGCCTCACTTGGTAATCAACCGTAGATTGTCACTTGCTGTGCCTTCCACTGTTGTCCTAAGCTATTATATAAATGTAATATTATTGCATCTTTGGGGGTATCTGTCTGTCTCCCCAATTATACTAATTCCTTGAAAGCACAGACTACCTTGTACAATTTTCATTTTACACAGCAACTAGAACATTTACATCAGAACATACCAGCCTTATCATTTCAAATCCAAGTCTAATTGTAGAGGATTCATAAAGCAAATCTACTTCACAGGGCCTGGTTTTCCAAAGCCTTGCAGTTTCAAATATTAACCTTATAAAAAACAGGAAATTTTCCCCAGGCTATTTAGTCTCTGTGGTTAGATAAAGAATGGCAACACAGCAAGGCTGCTGGCTCAAAGACAAACTAGCTACTGATTACTATGTAAAGTTACTGGGAAGCTGCTGGAGGGAGAAGGAATGTTTGCTAAATCAAGCTTTTGTTAGCAGATCACTTAATTGTCTAATAGAATGTCATCTGACTTGTTTTTACTGAATGTTACCAGCTTCTATTGTTAAACTTGCTAAACTGTACTTAGCAAAACCCCACCTATGTCTCTTCCTGTAACTTCTTGGTCTGGAGAATAAACGCACAAAGACAACCCCAATTTGTGGTTAATTTCCCAAATGGAAGGATCCCTCATTCTTGAGGATTATGGGACATTAACCCCTTTTTGAGGCTTCTCACTGCTCAGAAGAGATGGGCTTTGAGTAATCTTTGGTGGCTCTGTCACCCAGGGGAAAAGGGGTGACAAATCTATGGGAGGCAAAGCAGCAAATGGTGCCCCATGTGAGGAAATTCTGGGTCTATGGATTTGAGACTGACCTGCCAAGCCTTGGAAAGGAAAAGAAAGAATAGGCCTCGATGAAAAAGGCAAAAAGAAAGAAGGTGTCCACCACTCATCCCGACAAAAGGGAGGTTCCCATCAAGAGGGAGGTCCCTGTAAAGAGGGGTGGCCCTGGCAAGAGGGGCGAAGGAAAAAGAGGATGTCTACTCATCCCGTCAAGAGGGAAATCCTGGTAAGGGGGATCACAGAGGTGGCTTTCCATTAAGCGATTGCATGCCTGCTGCAGTGTCTACCTAGGGATTTGCCCAGACGTTTTGCTTTCTTACTCTCAATTCTCCATCTATTCTTGCGATTATGGGTGGTTTACCGTCTAAGAGTGAAATTCAGCATAGTTCAGTCCTTCTATGTCTCCTTAAGGCAGTAGGTTATAAAGTAACTAACCGTCATCTAACTAAACTATTATTGCTTATAGTGGTTTGGAAATTTTGTCAAATAGCTCTAAAAATTATTCAGAACCGGGCAGGCCCGGTGGCGCACTGCTACAGTGCGCCGCTTGGGAGCACGGTGGCGCTCCCGCCGAGGGTTCGGATCCCACATACAGACCGGTTCCCGCTCACTGGCTGAGCGAGGTGTGGGAGCAACACCGAGGGTTGCGATCCCATTGCCAGTCCTGGTCCGGTATGGGCGCGACACTGAGGGTTGCAATCCATTGCCGGACACGAAAAAAGACAAAAAGGAAAAAAAAAATATTCAGAACCTTAACGAAAGGAAAAAACATGTTTAGGGCCGGCCCGGTGGCGCACTGGATAGTGCGCCGCTTGGGAAGCGCGGCGGCGCTCCCGCCGAGGGTTCGGATCCCACATACAGACCGGTTCCCACTCACTGGCTGAGCGAGGTGGGGGAGGAACACCGAGGGTTGCGATCCCATTGCCAGTCCTGGCCCGGTATGGGCGCGACACTGAGGGTTGCAATCCATTGCCGGACACGGAAAAAGACAAAAAAAAAAAAAAAAAAAAAAAAAAAA
>NW_007728538.1:197235-206038 GCF_000696425.1 Galeopterus variegatus | reverse complement strand
CGTTGCCGGACACGGAAAAAGACAAAAAAAAAAAAAAAAAAAAAAAAAAAACATGTTTATGCCATCAAAGAAGATGAAAAACAATCCTCGTCTCCTCTTCCTCCTCTCCCCTCACCTCCACCTTTGGAGGCAAACAATTCATTTATTCCCTTCATGGAGTCCTGCCCTAAAGAAGGACATAACACAGGAGTTGATGCTTGTCATGTCTTTCCAGTTGTAAGAACTGGGACTCAATCGAGACATGAAAACCTCCCATTCTCCTTGTTTAAAAGATTTAAAAAGAGCATCACAGAAAATGGCTTACATAGTACTTTTACTAAGGTATGCTTAGAATCAATTGCTGAGGGGTATAATATGACCCCTTGGGATTGGAAAACACTTGGAAAAACTGTTTTAACTCCTGCTCAATATACTGTATGGGTACAAGAATATCGGGAAGCCTTACATGCTATTTCACTCAAAAATTTATGAGATGAGGTTCAAATTAGCACGGACATGTTGCTTGACCAAACAGCTAGAGCAGCCATAAAGGCTTGGGACACAATTCCTGAAACAAAATCTAAACTCCAACTGCTTGCTTCCCCTGATGCGTTTTTGATACAAAGATTAGATAAGACTCAGCCACTGTTGACATTATCTGTTGAACAAAAATTAATGGAAGATTCAGGGGCTGATGTTACCATAATTGCTGAAAAGGATTGGACCCCATTATGGAAAGTAACTTCTTCACCAGTTACACTTACTGGATTAGGTGGGTTTAAAATTCCTTATCAAAGTAAAAATCCTTTGTTGTATACTGGCCCCAAGGGACAAACTGCCTCCATTATGCCTTATATTCCAGAGCTACCTCAAATCCTGTGGGGCTGAGACCTCCCTGCTCAATGGGATACTTATATTAGGACCTCTCCTTCAAAATTTTTCATGATGGCCACGGCCACTGTCCCACCAGTCAAATTGCAATGGACCTCTGGTCCTCCAGTTTGGGTGGAACAGTGTCTCTTAAAGGGGAGAAATTAAATCAAGCTACTTCACTGGTTAAAGAATAGTTGGGACATTTGGAGCCATGGCATGGTCCCTGGAATACTCCCACTAAATCTTTTGCTAATGTTAGACAAGGACCCACTGTGCCTTATATAGATTTTATTAATTGTCTTCAAGATGCTATAACTAGACAAATTGACAATGCTCATGACAATCCAGAACTGCTATCCCAAGTTTATTTACATTTAGTCAAACAAGTTAATAATGCTGGTTTACAAGTAGCTCCAGATGAGATTCAAAAAAGGAGCCTTGGAAATGCTTTGGTTTTTTAATCACTCAGAGAAGTATATGGCCACAAATTGTATCTTTCCATATTCAAGAGCCTTTTACTCTAAATGACTTACAAAAATTACTTGACCGCATTAACTGGCTCCGCCCTTCTATGAGTGTTCCAAATTATCAATTACAAATTTGTTTAATACCTTGAAGGGAGACCTGGATCTGTCCCTGTTCTCCCCTTGTTACTTATCTGAAGAAGCAAAATTAGAATTAAAACAGATTGAATCCTTTTTACATTCCAGACAATTAACACATATGGTTAAATCTCAAGTCATTCATTTCATTATTTTAAACACCCCACATAGTCCCACAGGTTTGCTTTGCCAATTTCTTCCTCAAATAGGAGTCATTGAATGGATTTTCTTACTCCATCAACAAAAAAGGATATTATATACTGAATTGGAACAATGTCTTTGGCTGCTCACTGGGGGAGGACACCATTGTCCAGTGCTTGCTGGGTGTGATCCTGATGTTGTTAACCCTCGTCTTTCTGGGGCTGATTTTTGCACTACCCTTAAATGATCAGAGTCTTTACAGATGGCTATGATTGATTTTGTTGGTGGGATGCCATTCTCATTACTCCATGATAGAGTTTTGCAGGGACTCTGAATGCTGCCCATTCAGTTGAGATCCTGTTTGTCTCCTGTTCCCCTCTGTCGGGCACTGGCTGTGTTTATCTATGGTTCTGGCAGATCAGGAAAGGAATCTATAGCATGGCGAGAGCAGGGAATCTGGAGGCATTTTGTTGCTGTCCATTGTGGGTCCAATCCAGGGGCTGGCTTGGCAGCTGCTATTGCAGCTTTGCAACATTTTTACAATCAGCCACTTAGTTTAGTAGCTGACTCTGCCTATGTAGTTGGAGACTTACAGGTAATTCAAGATGCATCTATCCATGAGGGAAATGATTTTATTTTATTTGAAATGTTTGGACATTTATAAATACTTATTCAAAAAAGACATCATCCTTTCTATGTAACTCATATATATTCTCATTCTGGTCTTCATGGCCCTTTATCAATTGGAAGTGATATGGCTGATCACTTTGTTATGTATAATAATGTTTTACAGAAAGCTATTGATGCTCATCAGTTTTTTCATTGGGGTGCACAAGCTTTGGCTAACATGCATCAGATCTCTTATAGGCAAGCTTGAGATATTGTTCATGCTTTTCCCAATTGTCAGAGGTTTTCTAAATCTAATTCCCCTTGAGGAATAGAAGGTAATGAAATTTGGCAAGTGGAAGTCACTCTTAAATATTTACATGTTACTGTTGATACTTACTCTGGTCTTATTCATGCCACTGCCCAAACAGGAGAAACTGCTAAACAGGTTAAAAAACATTGTCTTTCTGCCTTTGCTGTCATGGGGATTCCAAATCAACTTAAAACAGATAATGGACCAGCATACACCTTAAAAGTCTTTCAAATATTCTGTGACAGCTGGGACATTAAATATGTCACAGGAACCCAATTTAACCCCACTGGCGAGGCAATTGTTGAAGAACTAAAGGCCTTCTTAAATCTCAAATAAGTAAACAAAGGAGGGGTAATATAGATATAGGGATGGCCCCTCAGGAACAGGTCTTTAAAGCTCTGTTTATGCTAAATTTTTTAAACTGTAATTCCCAGAAATTAATGGCCACAGAGCGACACTTTTTATCTCCTATAAAGAGACCTAGACCCTTGGTTTTATACCACCACCTGCGGACGGGACCACAATGGTTGAGACCTGCTGAATTATTAACATGGGGGAGAGGGTATGCGCCTGTTCTCTCACTCACAGGCCCGCCATGGATTCCTGTTAAGGCTGTGAAACCCCACACCAGATGAGGAATTGAATCTGATCCCAAAATCTCAATGCCACACCATCACACCTCAATTCATCTCACTGGGGATGGTACACATCAGACCACCAGTGATGAAAATAAAGACAACAAGCTCCAAATTGATCCGGGGTAGGTTAAAAACTTCAACAGTCAAATAGCTTTCAGTAGATTAGCTCTTAAGCTCAGTAACTCATTTGAGAAACAAAAACTAGCCTAAATGCTACCTGTTTAACTAGATGGTCCCAAATTTTCTGGCATCTTAAACAGACTTCTAAATTCTCTTCTAGTCCCATCTATGTACTTCTTCACAAAGTCCTATGGTAGAATTCTATGCTATTTTCTCAAAGGAAGATAGTCTTCTCTGCATCTTCTTGAAAAGGCTTGCAAACTTTGTTTTATAATGTAAATTTGTTATTTTGCTTTCTTTAAGGCAGGTGAGGCCTCACCAACAAGTCTTTTCGAAAAAACACAATATAAACCTGACTGTCCTTTTCACTAGTGAGTTTTTTTTTACATCTTGTACAAAACCTATAAGATCCTTGTTTGTTCTTGCAGTTTATTTCTGCATATATGCATGTGTAACCTGTATGTTATGTCTATATGTTCATGTTTGTCTGTGTAATCGTTTTATGTGCAAGGTACCAAATTGACTTATAATTAATGTGCGCTCGTTAAATAAATAAGTATACTTTTCAAGTTCACGTGACTTAAATCTTCTAAAGTTTTGATAAATATATTTTCAAAATTTGATTTAAACCTTTTATCTAAATTTGTCTCTAGGTCAATGTGTCTCCTTGTTATCTCAACTCTGCCTCCTGGCCATGCTGGGAGAAACAATATATTTTATGTATATACCACCCTGTCTTAAGCTCCACGTGGTTCCAAATGCCATGTGGAAACTGGGACCTGAAATGGCTAGTGAAAAGAAACCTATGCCAAACATTGCATAGGCCCTAGTTAACATTAACTGATAAGGGTATAGATCTAATACATCAAGTTTTTGGCTGAGAAACCATACATATGTATTTGGTAAATACAGCTATAACTCAAACTGGGCTTTGTATAATTTGCTCTGATAAATGGACGCCTATTTACAAACCTGAATGTATAAAAATGTTCTTATCAGCACACATCATTGCCTGAGTTTACTAATCAAACAGAATTACTAGAGGTCTTTTCACTTGACTGCTCTTAATATAATATTGTAAAAGGTTTTCTTTGTCCCTCAGATAACTGGTTTAGGAAACTTATTTCATAATAATTTCTTGTGCTCTCTGCTTTTGAAACCCTTTGTCACTTTGGTTTTACTTTTTGTAATAATTGGTGATTTTATTCAACTAAGTGTTTCAAGCCTTTTGTTATTATTTTTTTTTTCCTTTTTTGTCTCTTTTTTTACTGACCGGTAACGGGATCACAACCCTCGGTGTCGCGCCCATACCGGGGACCGGCAACGGGATTGCAACCCTCGGTGTTGCACCCGCACCGCGCTCAGCCAGTGAGCGGGAACCGGTCTCCACATGGGATCCGAACCCTCGGCGGGAGCGCCGCCGCACTCCCAAGCGGCGCACTCTCCAGTGCGCCACCGGGCCGGCCCGTAAGCCTTTTGTTATTTAACAAAGCTTTCCAACACTAAATTCTGAAAGTTTAAAATAACTTTGAGGAATTCCAAGGGCCCTCTATTTTCTCAAAGGATATATAAAAAATGTATCAAAACTAATTGGCTTATTTGGGCCAACCCTGTGGCGCACTCAAAAGAGTGTGGCACTGGGAACGCAGTGGCGCTCCCGCCAGCAGGTTCAGATCCTATATAGGGATGGCCAGTGTGCTCACTGGCTGAGCGCGGTGTGGTTGACACCAAGCCAAGGGTTGCGATCCCCTTACCGGTCACAAAAAAAGACAAAAAAAAAAAAAAAAAACTAAGTGGCTTATTTAATAAATTAGACTATATGGAAAAACATTGTCAGTACTGAAGGTGTTATGGATATGTGTTCCAAAGTCTTGTAAGGTTCTTAAGTATCTTTGTCTTGATATAAATGCTACCAGTCATAATATTGGTTTAATTATAATTTTAAAATGTTATGCTTTCAAGTATTTCATAAAAAAACTCTGATAGGTACAGGTTCCTGACAAACCTTGAGTTCATAGCTTTAAACTAAATTTCCAAAATTCTAATAAAGAAAACTGATGGGATTGTGAAATTGTTCCCAAAGGTCAAAACAACAAAAGTTAATTGGTGAATTAATTAAAAGAATTATGGGTTTTTACAATTTCCTTATTTTGAAACACTACTGGTTCTCCTAATTTTTTGTTTTCCAAATGTAAGAAAACTCTCTCTCTCTTAAGCTATCTATAACTAACAACGCTCTCTCTCTTAAGCTATCTATAACTAACAACGGTTTGGTAAAATGTCATTTAAAACAGAAGTAAAAGCATTTGTTTTCTCCCTATTTGATCCCCCCAAGATTTAATAACTTTAAGTATCCTTATGATTATTATGACAATGTGGCTATTTTTATAAATTCAATGAAAATTAACACTCTCTCTTTATAACAGGATATAATTGAAAACTTTGGATATAAGATAGCATGTCTCACTTCTAAGTTACTGATCCCTCTTTCATGTTGCCTCAATTTGGCCTAACTGCTGCTTCATCTTGCTGTTCATCTCCCCCCTCTCCCATGTGGGACAAAACACAACCTGGGAAACAGTCTTCCCAGCGATGTGGGACAGATCACTGAAAGAAAGTGAGCCCAGATGCTTCTTTCAGTCACCACCTGGGAAAGAGCGTTCTCAACACCAAGAGATTTATACAAAGAAAAGTAAGACCTTTTCAATGAAGATATTGATCATCAATGCTTTTATGAGGAATGCTTGATCATAAGGGGGAAATAACATCTTCTCTACAAAAGCAGTTCTCTAAATTTTCCTGGCCTTAACGAGGATGTTTATAACTTGGATGAGACATCCTATTCTTAAACAAAAGACTTGTAATTGATCAAAAATTTTACAAAGACTAGATGCTCTGAAAGCAGTAATGTCCTGGACAGTTTAACATTAACAAACTCTCTGGACTCAGAATCAACTATTATATGGAGCAGAATTCCATTCTGGAGTTTCAACAATTCGTAATTACACCCAATTCATAGCACCTAGAGTGATGCTGATGCAGCCCCACTGAGAGATGATGACATCATAAGTCCTCACCTAAAATAAATTAAAAGGACTTGCCATGCTAAATGATACCAACTTTGCTTTAAATGCTTTTGTCTTAACTGTGAAAACCTGATCTATAACTTTTGCTTTTTCTTTTAAATAAATAAAATGGGGGGAGATGTAGAGGATTCATAAAGCAAATCTACTTCACAGGGCCTGGTTTTCCAAAGCCTTGCAGTTTCAAATATTAACCTTACAAAAAACAGGAAATTTTCCCCAGGCTATTTAGTCTCTGTGGTTAGATAAAGAATGGTAACACAGCAAGGCTGCTGGCTCAAAGACAGACAAGCTATTGATTGATATGTAAAGATACTGGGAAGCTGCTGGAGGGAGAAGGAATGTTTGCTAAATCAAGCCTTTGTTAGCAGATCACTTAATTGTCTAATAGAATGTCATCTGACTTGTTTTTACTGAATGTTACCAGCTTCTATTGTTAAACTTGCTAAACTGTACTTAGCAAAACCCCACCTATGTCTCTTCCTGTAACTTCTTGGTCTGGAGAATAAATGCACAAAGACAACCCCAATTTGTGGTTAGTTTGCCAAATGGAAGGATGCTGTAACTTCTTGGTCTGGAGAATAAATGCACAAAGACAACCCCAATTTGTGGTTAGTTTGCTAAATGGAAGGATGCCTCGCTCTTGAGGATTCTGGGACATTAACCCCTATTTGAGACTTCTCACTGCTCAGAAGAGATGGGCTTTGAGTAATCTTTGGTGGCTCTGTCACCCAGGGGAAAAAGGGTGACAAATCCGTGGGAGGCAAAGCAACATCTAATATTAATTGGTTCTAGAATAGTGACTTTATCAACTTTTAGAATTTGTATATTTAAAATGTTTTGGTGATTTTAAAATGGGATCTTGCAAAAAATACATAACAGTATTGAATTACAAAAAATAGAATAAAAGAAATATCCATGAATCTATATTTATATCCATGATATAAATAAATAAATACATAAATAAATGAGAAAAGGGGCTCTTATTTCTCTTTGTAAAATTCTAATTAATGAATGAAAAGGAATGATGGAAGAAAATTACCATTAGGTAAACATCACAGAAATAATTGTTGTTTGCAAGAATCATCAATGGATGCTAAAATTCGGGGAAAAAGTATGGTAAGGAGCAGAATATTTGCATAGCCTCAGAGTATCTCCCCACAAGAGACTTACTAATTAAAAAGAGAAAGATAGTATCTTCACAATGGAGAAACATGGCAGATACCACCTTTACCAAGTGATCCAAGATACAATCACCAGTAATATGTTATATGGACATCACATCTGATATGATGCACTGAGGATGTCACATTACTTGTGATATTTAGCAAAAAAGGAATAAGCTCAATCTAATCATGAGAAAACCTCCAACAGAAATTTAGGGACATTTTACAAAATGATGAACAAAGACTAAAACTGTCAAGACTAGAGGAAATGAAGAGCAACTTAGTGCAATGTGGTCAATGTCCAGAAGAAGGACACAAGTGGGACAATTGGTAAAATTCCAGTTAATTCTGTAGATTCATTGATTGCATCAATATCAATTTTCTGGTTTATGTAATTGCACTATGGCTATGTAATATGTTAATATTAGGAAAATCTGGTGAAGGAAATATGGGAACTGTCTGTACTATTTTTGCAACTTTTTTTAGAATGTAAAAATATTTCAAAATAGAAGGTTCTTTTAAAAATGTAAAAGGACTCCAGTCATACATTGAACACAAACTCACAAGCAGCTATGTTTTCTTGGTAACTATAGTGAGATTATTTAACATTTGCTTTGCAATTCTTTTAACTGAAAGTTTCATATTGATAAAGGTGATATAAAATAAATATGAAATAATTAACATTCTCCCTTAGAAGTAGAGCTTTCTAGTTGGAGATTCAGTTCTCTTGCACTTCTAATGAAGGTTGTCACAGGTAGTGTAAAACATAGAATTTAGGGAAAAGAAGAAAATAATAAAACTTAAAAGGCAAAGAAAACTCTATGAACACAAAAGAGCTATTAATCTACAAGTATTTACTGAATTCTTATATGCTAATTATCTTTGCTAAGATACAGAAGCAGAGTAGATAGCCCTGGAACTTGAGACCTTTATAATCCAGTCTGGGAGACAGGGTGAACATTTGTGAAAAAATAGCTCATGTTAGAGTGAAACTCATTCCCTACTCCTGGCATTTCCATATAGAGGCACCTCCACTGGAATAATAGTCTTGGTTACTGTAATTGTCTTCTAGGGCTGCCGTAAGAAAATACTACAGACCAGGTGCCTTAGACAAAAGAAATCTATCTTCTTTCAATTCTGGAGGCTGGAATTCCAAGAGATCTCTCTCCTTGGCTTGCCAACAGGTGCCTTCTCTTTGTGTCCTCATGGCCTTTTCTCTGTGCATGGGCATCCCTGGTGTCTCTTCCTCTTCTTATAAGGACACTAATCCTATAGGATTAGG
>NW_007728538.1:189098-196457 GCF_000696425.1 Galeopterus variegatus | reverse complement strand
TTTGTTTTTGTGTGTGTGTGTGAGAGTGTGTGTGTGTGTGTGTGTGTGTGTGTATGTATGTATGTGTGTATATTATCTTTTAACTCCATTTGTGTTTTTTTGTGTGTGTGTGTGAGAGTGTGTGTGTGTGTGTGTGTGTGTGTGTATGTGTGTATATTATCTTTTAACTCCATTTGTCGAAGAACTTTTTGAAGTACCCTCATCTGGTAACGTTGGAGGTTAAGGCTTCAACATACGAATTTGGAAGAGTGAGGACACAATTCAGTTCATAACAGCTTCTCTGGAAGAAGACTGATTAGTGAGTTTCAGGAAAGTACTGGGCAGTGCAGCTCAGCTCAGCCCTACCCTTCTATTACTTACCCTTCAGTTCTGCTCATCTGCAAGGAAGGCGCCTTCTCACCTGCTCTCTTGGCCAAGTGGTAAACTTAGCAAGACAGTCTCAGCTCCATTAGACAGAGGTGTGCATGTGAGGAAGTAGGACCTCTGCGACCAGGTAGATAAGCCTGATTAATTCAGGGTAAAATATTTGGGAACCCAGTGTGCCAGAAGCTCTCCCCATTAAAATTTTATCAGTTAGAAAATAAAGCTAAACTTTAAAATTCAGTCTGCTGTGCTATCTCTAAATTGGTTCTGAATGAGTGGGGAAATAAGGTACTGTATGTTGCACGTCCCAGTGAAGTGATGCCATAGTCACATATCTCACTTCTTACATTCTGTAGTATATATGTAAGGCAGTGTAATTAAATATTTCTTAGGAACCATTCTGCTAGAAAGTATTAAATGCCATCTCGCCAAACATGAATTTGTGAAACTCAATGTTTTATTTTTACGGAACAGATGATTAAGTAATTATCTAATCTCCAATGAACCAAATCATTTCACATCATTGTTATTATTTTGCTGTTAATTTCAAATTAGAGTCACTAATAATGGAGCAGATAATCAAACTCATTTTCACTATAATCTTTGTTTTATAGATGTAGATGATACCAAAAACGTCATGAAACTTCGACACTACTTCAGTAATTGTATTTGCACACCTAACTTAATGTCTCATTAAGTTTAGCACTATTTCTGCAAACCAGCATCATTATATGACTATGGATATCAAAAGCAAATGAGCCTTTCTTCAATGGTGATAAAATAGAAATTGAGAAGGTAACAATAGTAATAAGTATACAATTGTATACACAGAGTTGAATGATGTTTTCTTTAAAATCAATAAGTTAAAAAACTGAAAAATAATCTCTACTTTATTTATTTAAAACATTAATGTCCTCTATTATAACGTTTACAACTGATTTGTTACATATCATTAAGTATTCGTACTAACATGCAACATAATTTTCACATCTTGTAGCTTTGCCAGACTAATCTGCATGGACAGCAACAAAACAATCTCTTTCTGAATTACCCATTTGTTAGTGTTCAGAGCAGAAAGAATCCTTCTGCAGTAATTATCAAGGTATACCCATGCATATTAGCACATAAAGATTAAATTTTTAACACTCAACTTCATTTCATGCTGAAACAAATCTTATTGTGCTAACTTTATGCTAACCTATGGCATCTCATTCATTATTACCTCATTAACCTACTAATAGCCACATCATAGGAGTTTGTGCCTATAATTATTTTAGATATTAGTTTAAAAAGCTATTAAAGGAATGCAATCAAATTGATTTACAAAATTGATTTGGGAAACCAAATTCTCATAATTTATGCAGAGGAGAATGCACTGCCTTTTGGATATTGTTTGTTACAGCATATTATTCACTTCTTAGAGTTCCCGTGCTTTCCTACATGTTACACAGTGGAAGTGCATGTCAGAAAGAAAATTAGTAAGGCAATATTCATGGATATTTGAGGGCAAAAGCTAAATAACTGGTAATAATCACATAAAGAGTATTTATTATTTTATATTTTCTTATAAAAAAACAACCCTTATAAAAATGTCTAAGTAGGAGTGGAAAGTTTTGAAAAACATAACTGTGAGAGCAATATAAAAAATGGAATTACTTATAAAGTCCATCACGACATCCAGAAAAGAGAAGTTATCCATGAGAATAATATGGTGTTATCAAAATTCAGAACTTGTTGCTTTAACAATAACCTGTAGTTTATGTCTAAAGTTCTCTTTCCACTCAAATTATGGAGATGCCATTTGATTGCTTAAATCTGACTGATCAGCTTGTACTTGTTTTCCATAAAACATTTTGCAGTTGGGAGAGACGGTCAGTTTTCTGTTTACCTAGCAGTGCAATAAAGAAATAATTGGCATCCCTAAAGAAAGGTACTGGTAACGGAGAAGGCTAACGGGTCTCAGCAAGTGGCTGCTACTGCACAGCTTACCACTAGATGTCCTGTGGACTAAGCAAGAAGACGACTGGTGCATATATTTGCATTCTTATACCAGCAGTGGATGTTTCTGACTTTAGTAATATAGCTCTGGATTTCCAAAATAGCTGGCCAATCATTTTCTGCTACATTTCCTATTGGCATAGGCAAAATAAAATACAGTGATGTAGATTATGTAATGAAGCTCAGCATACCACTCGTCATGCTTGCAAATAATTATAAAAGTATGATTGAAATATTTATCCCCAAATCTTTCCTAATGAGGGAAGAATACATGCACGTGCACACACGCATACATACAAATGTAATTCCCTGATTGCAAAGACATATTTTTTAATTAAGCTTCATTTTTCTCATTTAGCAGCCTCAACAGGTTGTCTTGTTATAGATTCTTTCCTTTTCTGAGAAGGGTAATGCATGGGTATAACAAAACAATTATAGCTTATTCAGAGGAACTATTCACACTGTGTTATCTTCCATGACTGCTAAGCAAATTAAACTTGAAATTTTACTGTCTGTCAATTTGGGTGATTATTATGATGAATCTGTGAAGTACAGAAGGTATTTAAAAGCAGTGTAATGTCTTTCTAAAATTCTTCCTCCTAACAAGGCATAAAATTGCCTGCAGATCCCAATAATGTATGCCAAAATATAATGTGAAAGGGTATCTTTAGCTCCGATTGTTTGAGTATGGCACACGATCTGGGGAAACGGGGTAATGCATCCACTCAAATCCCCAGAGTCGTCAGGAAGGAAATGGAGGTGTAAGTTGTTCTCAGTGGTGCCTGGTGAGAATCCCAAAGCGACAAGGGCAAACAGCAAATACCTTCCCTGGCAGCATCATGACATGCTGGCGGGACAGGAATCTTGACATGAATGCCAAGGCTAGGGATAATCATAACCAAAGTCGATAACTCCTCAGATTCACTGCTTTTGGAATTTGATTAAAAGTGGCGAAAACCATTTTGAGTAGAAAAATAAACTCAAATGAAAATGATTTAAATATTTTAGAAACATTGCTTTAGTGGCTTACAAAAAATAATGTTTAAAATGCCATTGGCCACCCTGGACATATGTGTCCACTATGTTAGGATGGTGTAGAATTATCCTATCAGACATATGGAGGTCATGAAACAAGCCGGCTGAATGAGATTCCAGGTGAAAGCAACCCCAGGTGCCAAGAGGTCTCTTTTTCCTTAAATGAGTAGATTACAACTCTTCTAAGACAATTGCCTTTGTTTTCCCCCTTGGCTAGCTTTTTTTTTTTTTTTTTTTTTTTTTTTTTTGCTGTAGCTACAGGAAATGACAAAGGAAAGAGACATCATGAACTGCATACTTTCTCAGCTTCACTAAGAAGTACCTCAGGAACAAGATGGGAATCCTACGTTAGCATAACCAGAAGCTGACACAAGTTAGACACTTCCATGGGGACAGAAAGTTTAGAGGACCTGCTTTAAAATGACTTCTCTAAATCACTTTCTTGCTTCTAAGACCTTTGAGCTGCTGATTTCTCAGGGCCAAAGAGAAGAGGTTAGAAGGTAGGAGAGGAGGGGATGGAAACAGAGATTCATTCTTTTATTCATTTATTGAACAAATATTTATTGAGTACATATGTGTAGTGCATTTTATCAAAGTTGACTCGGTACTGTCTTGCATTGATGTGGGGCAATTAGACCCAGAGAAGAATCCAAGAAGTAATTTTTAGATTTGATGACCCAAGAAGAAAAAGGAAATACTGAAATACTAGGGGAGAAGAAAGGTAAAAAGTGTTTTATTCTGCTGTGCATACGGTGCCAAGTCTCCAAAGTTGACATACACTTTCCCACCTCTGTTCCTTTGCTCATGGTGAGCAATCTCCCGGGAAACCTGCATTTATCCATCTCTGCTTATGGAAATTTTATCTCCTTTCAAGGCCCATTTTGAATGCTAGTGCCTGTGTAGAGCTCTTTCAGATTTACTCTTCTGTATGTGATTTATATATGTCTTGAACAATGATAATTTCTAGCTGATATTTCTTTATGACTCTGGTTTTGTTCCATTATATATTATTAATGAAATTGTTTTTCCTCATAAGTAAATGGTAATGTCGTTAAGGACAGGTCAATTTTTGTAAAGATTTGGATGGCTCATACCAAATCCTCTTGCTGAGTATTTGTTGAGTAGGATGAATTTACTTACTGTTTTGAGACTTTTAGCAAGGCCCATACTAGAAACTAGGCCCACTTTTCACTCTATTCCTTGGTTGATGAACAAATTAACTGTTTAACCTATAACCAAAGCACTTTTCCAAGTGGTGATTTAAATCTATCTAAATGTACTAAATTAAACCCAAACTCTCTATAGATAGCAAGTAGTTCTGTCTTTGGGGAACTAAAGGGAATTAAAGGACTAAATGTAGTAATCCACTATCACCAGAAAGTGATTTCCAAGATTCATTCTTAAATGGTGAATAGTCCAAGTTCTAATTTTTAAGTAAAAATAGTTTTATTTAAAGTCAAATTGTTTAAAATGGTGAAATAAAAATATCAAGAAATACTGATTCAGGCTAGAGACAGTCACAAAATCTGTTAAAAAAATTTTAACTAGACCAATAGTTCTTAGATCAATGATTAATTGGTCAGGTTACCCCACGGTTAATTTTATTTGATGTTCTAAGATAATGAAAATAATCAGACTCAGGAAAATTACTTGAGCTATTTGGTCAAATATAATTGTGTGATGATTCATTTTGCTGCTCTATATTAGCCCTTAGGATATAGCATGAGTCACCCTAGTTTGACTGATCTGAAGGAATTCCAAGTTTTTATAACAGCACCTTGTTTTCTTCATAGAACTTATTGCAACATTTTGTTTTTGTTTTTTGTTATCTCCTTAATTAGACTATAAATTCCATGAGGGCAGAGACCTTATCTGTTTTTCTCATTCCTATTCCCCAGTGCTTTCTATAGGGCAGGCACAGCAGGTATTCAGTTAATGTTCTGTGAATAAATATGGATGGGTGAATGAAGCAAAAATTTGGAAGCTAAAACTTCTGTATAGATTTATTATATGGTCTATATCTACTAAATGTGGGGAAGGACAGTTAGAAACTCAAAAATTCAGCCCATCAACCGATTGGTATGTCATCCCTCTCCCAAATAAATCATTTAATTATTTTATTGGATTATATCCTTTGAGTTCATATCAACCAAGTCCATGGAGAAATGATGCTCTAGGAAGCTAGGCTGTATCTGATAACATAAATGGCAAGACCTTTTAGAAATTTTAATACAAGCACGATGTTCATATAGTCATACAGGAATTTTATGCTTATAACAAAATCAATATTTCTGCACTTTCAAAATTCCATCTTTACTTAGAGGATGAATCTCCATCACAAGGATTAAGTAAATCAGAATCAATAAACATAAGTAATAGCTTATACTACAAATTGATACTGCAAAGCTATTAAATAGTTTAGAGGAGAAAGAGAGAGGAGTAAATTATATAGTGAAAGGACAGTAATACATATATATAATATAATAATGAAATGGAAATAGCAGTTATCACCCACCTCCACCCTTCCTCTTCCTCCACCCCCCAAAGAATGGACGGTATTAGCTTGGAACATACAGGCAGCTAGGTGAGCAATATAAAAACACCCTTTTTTTTCAATTAAAATGACATCTTAGTTCTATAGTGGAGGAAAAAATAGAATCTATTTTAAAAAGACAAAATTTCAGACATGCCTGTGATTGTGCATTGTCTTACTCTTTCATATTTATGGATAGAGGAAAGTTCATTAGGAGCAATGTTTAAATAGAATACCATAAAATAGATGCAGCATTTAATTCCACACTTCAAAATTGTCATCTAGGTCTACATGGATAATGGGTTATTTTTGATTCTATTAATAGAAAATCTAACAGAGAAGCTAGTAAGCAAGGTTTGCATAGTCTCTGTTTGTCCAGGACAGAGATATTTTCCTCTTTCTTTTATAGAGAAGAAAAAAAAAAAAAAAAGTAAAGCATATCACTAAATCAAACTCTTCATTAATATGAGGGGTACTTCTTGGTATTCCTTTTATGCTGTCTGGATTTCCAAATGTGTCCTTATCATTTTTAGCAAGTGAAAATTGAGAGGAAAAAATAGAAATGTAATATGAATTATTATATTTTAATGTGATGTTCTACTTTTCTGTTTGTAGTTATTGAAGTTTTTGTCTTACTTCATTAAACATTTAATAAATCACCACCAGTTTTGTGACAGATTTTAACCATAGCACAAACAGCAGGAGGTGTACACCCGGCTCAGTTCATACAGGCATATAATATCAGCGTCTACATCATCACGCCTTGCAGGCATATTGGCAGAACAACCAATGGAAGGTAAGCTTTTTCCGACAAAGCTTCGAAAATAAAGTTTTCTTCTTTTATCTTACTACAAATCAATTGGAGCCCTTACAGCAAAATCCTATAAAATAACTTCAAACACCACTTCTTAGTCTAAAAATTTGTATTATGGCTATAACTCTTTGAAGTATTATGACTGAAGTTTGGAGAAAAATGATTTAAGTGCTATCTGCTAGACATCAGAGCTTCAAAAATTCTTTCAGTTTTTCTTGACACATAAACTGCTACCCATTGTATGTTTTAAGGACTTTTTTTCCTTGCTTTTAACCACCTAACCCAGTTGGCTTGATAAAAGTTATTTAACTGCAGTTTATCCAATTGAATTAATACTCTTTAAAGGTTCGCCAACTTGCCATTGATTATTCTACTTTGTCAAGTTTTTTTTTCCACTCTATTAGAGTTTAGGGGATTTATTTTTTTAAAGTTATTTAACTGCAGTTTATCCAATTGAATTAATACTCTTTAAAGGTTCGCCAACTTGCAATTGATTATTCTACTTTGTCAAGTTTTTTTTTCCACTCTACTAGAGTTTAGGGGATTTTTTTTTAAAAAAAAGAACTTTCAGAATCTCAAGCATGTTGACGTTAAATTAAATTTTAAAAAAATCACT
>NW_007728538.1:183336-188566 GCF_000696425.1 Galeopterus variegatus | reverse complement strand
CAGTCTTTAGGCTCTTAGTGAGCATTCACCTTATGCAGCCACCTCCAATAGATGCTATGTTGGGCACAGTGTGCAAAAAAATTTTTTTTAAAAAAGAGTTCCTGACCTCAACATGTAGCCTTTGACTCAATACACTGAGATTCTTTGGCTTTTAATCCCATTCTCAGGAGTATTTTGGGTGGAGTCTCTTAAAGAAAATGATGCTTTGCAGAATCCAAAGTAAGTTAATATAACTAATATAGGTTCTAAATTGTCATTTCATATTTCACAGTGGCCTAACTTTTGTGCAAGATTCTGGAAAACAACAGCTTTATGGTATAACCATGCTACTAAAATGCCAGTCAGCAACAGACAAAGAGCTTGTGACAAAATGTAATACATTGTACTGCTTCCTTTGTTGAGAAACTTTTGCTGCCAAAAAAGTAAATGTCAGCTGAGTTAAACCACATGCTTAGTGATATAGTTGATTTGCATCCTAGAGCAAGCTCTTTATCCAATTTCAGATCAGTAACAAACAGTTTAAGGACTGGCAGCTTGGCTGTGAACCATATTTTAACACAACCCAGCTTAGATTTATAGTCATCTAGAGCAAAAGAAACTGCAAAATTAGAAAACAAACACAAAAGCAAAAATTATTGAGGACTGGATGTTGTGGGGAAACGTTGTGAAATATAGGAAATTGAGAAGGGATAGAGGGGCTCTATTTTACATATCCAGGGTAATGAAATAGTATGTTTTATCAGTCCTCAATGGGAAGCTACCTGAGAAAGGTATCTTTTGTAATTTGCTTCAAGAATAGGCCTAGAACAAAACAAGCACAACAGGTCATTGTGCTACTAATTTCTTATAGTACATCTGCTGCCTTCACTTTCCTCATGGCTCTTGTTCCATTAATGGCGATATTGAGGTTCAACTATCACCAAAGGCATTTAACAAGAGTTGAGGCTCACACTGCCCTCACTGTACTGATCATGACTGGTTAGTGTTCATGTAGAAAGCCACAAAAGAAGACCTGATAAATATGCTGCAAAATCTGACAATGAGAGTGCTGAGGAGTAGCTGGCGTGTGAAGAGATCATGCTTTCTTTCTAATGTCATGCTCAGCCTTTCCTACTGCTCCTCAAAGGCCAAGTGCTCTTCTGGCCCAACCCTCTAGCTCCAGCCTCTGAGGTTTCTTCTGAATGCTGTTTATTATATGCTCCATTCTTTCAAATACCCCCCATCTTCTCCAGCATGCTGCCCTTATCTGAACATTTTCTGAAATCCCACTGTCTCCATAGATTTTTCTTCCAGAACTACTTCAAAAAGAAACAAAAACTTCCTCCCAACTCTGTCTCTAAACCAAGTTTGTAAATGTGCTTAATACTTGGCTATGTTAGATCATCTATCAGCAGTCTACGTTTCTCTAATGTCTTATGATTTCTATGTGTGCTCATCTGTATTTGTGCTTATACATCTTGATTTAAAGTCCCCAAAGGGCAGAGACAGTGCTCGTGTGAATCTCTTTTATATAGTTAAGATCATTTATGTATTTGACATTATAATGATAATGATAAACAAAGAATCCCAAATATTAGATATGGCAGATAAGTAGATTGATGGTTTAAATTAAAATCCATTCCCCCTNTGCTGCCCTTATCTGAACATTTTCTGAAATCCCACTGTCTCCATAGATTTTTCTTCCAGAAATACTTCAAAAAGAAACAAAAACTTCCCCCCAACTCTGTCTCTAAACCAAGTTTGTAAATGTGCTTAATACTTGGCTATGTTAGATCATCTATCAGCAGTCTACATTTCTTTAATGTCTTATGATTTCTATGCGTGCTCATCTGTATTTGTGCTTATACATCTTGATTTAAAGTCCCCAACGGCAGAGACAGTGCTTGTGTGAATCTCTTTTATATAGTTAAGATCATTTATGTATTTGACATTATAATGATAATGATAAACAAAGAACCCCAAATATTAGATATGGCAGATAAGTAGATTGATGGTTTAAATTAAAATCCATTCCCCCTTTTTGTTTGCATTTTTCTGTTCCAAAGATTGGAAAACTGAAGCTGCACTTCCCAGATTCCTTTGCAGCTGTGGTGCAGGACTGTGGTATAGGTTTCAACAGTGTGATAAACTTGGATGCAGAAGCAAGCAATATGAAGAGATGGCCATGTATGGGAAGATACAATCTTCTAGCAAGTACAGTAAAAAAAAAAAAAAAAGTGTTGATCCTTCTGAGGTGCCTGGACCAGAAACTCTGGTTTCCAGTTTCAGAATAATCAGTGCTAAATGGAGAGCAGCTCTGCCATGGTGTTTGCTAGTACAGTTCCACAGTGTGATCGGGCACTTCCCCAGGCTACGCAGCTCTCTGGCCTTCCCAGAGATTCTGTGAGCTACTTCATGTCTTTTAATAAATCCTTCTGCTTTAAGTAGCTACAGTGAATTATGCGGCTTACAACCAACAAACTTTATTAATATGTTAGGCTTCTGCTTTCTTTTTTAGATAAGTAACCTATGCAGCCCCAGTGTCACAAGTGCACATGAACTAAGAAATAAGAAAAAATTGGAGTTTCTGGGTACAGTGAAATGGTTTGTGATTAGGGGCATTGAACAAAGTTCAGCATCCAAACCTTTTATCTGCAGGTTTTTGAATATATATTAGTTTGGAGTGGGGGATGGGTTTCTTCAGGGCAATCACTCTCCAAGACATAGAAAAGCTGGTAGCAGTGATTTTGGTCAGGGATACTTGAGCCCCAACTCTGCTTCCTCCAATTAATTTGTATATAGTCTTGTTAATGCTGAGTTCGGTCAAGAACCAGGAGAGCTCTGTGTTTATAAACAGTGCCTTATACAGAAGCACATTGATTGTTAATGTATGTTCTTCCAGGATGGTGATACAGGCCCTGCACATAAAAGGGCAAGGGCAGTGTTGTAGTAAGAATTCAGCATTTTTCTCAACTCTGGGCACCCAAATATGTCATGGAGAGAGTTACTAGGATCAGTGTCCCTCATTGGGGCAAGAGACAACCCCCAAAGCATCAGTATCTGTCTGTTCTATGGAGTCTCCCCACTTCTACTGAGCTCTACACCACTGCCTAGATAAGTCAAGGGGAGTAGAGGGCAGGCCTCCTAGTAACAACCTGTAATCCACCCAAAATGCTACGCTAGGCCCTTGAACAACACAAGGATACAAAGTGTGGCCTAATACTGGGGTTGGCAAACTTCTTCTGTAAAGAGCCAGATAGAAAATATTTTACACTTTGTGGGCCAGATAGTCTCTGTCCCAGCTACTCATCTATCCATATCCAATTATCCATGGATAATACATAAGTGAATGACATGGCTGTGTTCCAATAAACTTTATCTATGGACTTTAAATTTTATATGTTTTATGTGTCACAAAACTTTATTGTTCTTTTGATTTTTTTCTCCACCATTTAAAATGCATACAGGAAACAAAAGTAAAAACAGATAAATTGGACTACATCAAAATTAAACCTTTTGGTGCATCAAGGAACATAATCAACAAAATGAAAGGCACCCTATGGAATGGAGAAAAATATTTGCAAGGCATACATTTGATAAAAGGTTAATATCTAGAATATATAAAGAACTCTTACAACTCAACAACAAAACAAAACCTAATTTAAAAATGGACAAAATAGGGCTGGCCTGTGGCTCACTTGGGAGAGTGTGGTGCTGATAACACCAAGGCCATGGGTTTGGATCCTTGTATAGGGATGGCCGCTTAGCTCACTTGGGAGAGTATGGTGCTGACAACACCAAGTCAAGGGTTAAGATCCCCTTACCGGTCATCTTTAAATACATACATACATTCATACATACATACATACATACATACATAAATACATAAATAAATAAATAAATAAAAATGGACAAAAAACTTGAATAGACATTTCTCCAAAGTAGATACATGAATGGCCAATAAGCACATAAAAAGATGCTCAACATCACTAATCATTAGGGAAATACAAACCAAAACCACAAAGAGATACCATCTCCAACTCATTAGGATAGCTACTACCAAAATAAAATAAAATAAAAATCAGAAAATCACAAGTGATGGCAAGGATGTAGAGAAATTGGAACCCTTGTGCACTGTTGATGGGAATGTAAAATGGTGCAGCCACTATGGAAAAAAGCATGCTGGTTCCTCAAACAAAATAAAAGTATACCCACAAGAATTGAATGCAAGATCTCAAAAAGATATTTGCACATCCATGTTCATAGGAGTATTATTCGCAATAGCCAAAAGATGGAAGTAACCCAAGTGTCCATTGACCGATTAATGAATGGATAAACAAAATGTAGCATATGCATATAATAGAATATTATTCAACCTTACAAGGAAGGAAATTCTGCCACATACTACAACATGGATGAACCTTGAAGACCTTGTGCTAAGTGAAATAAGTCAGTCACAAAAAGATAAATACTGTATAGTTCTACTTATATGAGGTACTTACAGTAATAAAATTCATGAAGGCAGAAGATAGAATGGTGCTTGCCAAGAGCTGAGGGGAGGGGGAATGAGGAGTTATTTAGTGGGTACAGAGTTTCAGTTTTGCAAGATGAAAAGAGTTCTGGAGATTGATTGCACAGCAATGTGAATGTACTTAACACCACTGAACTATACACTCAAAAATGGTTAAGATGGTAAAGTTTATATGTTATGTATATTTTACTGCAATTAAAATCATATTAAATGTTAAAGCCATTCTTTGTTCATGGGCTGTACAAAAACAGGTAGTAGGCTGGATTTGGCCCACAGGTCATAGTTGCCAACCCCAGCCTAATGTGTACATAGGTGGCAATTGAGTCCCTAGTCCCTAATATCTCAACTTTCACACCCACAACTTAATGTATATAAATTCATTCATCTGTTTTCCATGAATGGAAAGTGACATGCTGTAAAATAGACACAGATAGAGCACTACGAGAGTTTAGAAGAGGAAAAGATTACATCTAGTTGGAGGAATCATTAAAGCTGTTGTTGACTTTTGTGATTTTCCTACGTGAAATGCCCACCTGATCTGAGCTTTGAACAGGTAGTATTTAGATGTACATAGGTGGAGAGGGAAGGGCACCACAGACCAAGAGTCAGCCCCAAAGAAAGAAGCACATTGAAGTTGGAGATAAGATTGGAAATCTGAGTTGAGGTCAAATCAAGAATCTGAACTCCTTAGGCAATGAAGAACAAGGGAAAGTTTTTGCA
>NW_007728538.1:181914-182923 GCF_000696425.1 Galeopterus variegatus | reverse complement strand
TTCATCTGTTTTCCATGAATGGAAAGTGACATGCTGTAAAATAGACACAGATAGAGCACTATGAGAGTTTAGAAGAGGAAAAGATTACATCTAGTTGGAGGAATCATTAAAGCTGTTGTTGACTTTTGTGATTTTCCTAAGTGAAATGCCCACCTGATCTGAGCTTTGAACAGGTAGTATTTAGATGTACATAGGTGGAGAGGAAAGGGCACCACAGACCAAGAGTCAGCCCCAAAGAAAGAAGCACATTGAAGTTGGAGATAAGATTGGAAATCTGATTTGAGGTCAAATCAAGAATCTGAACTCCTTAGGCAATGAAGAACAAGGGAAAGTTTTTGCACAGAGGGGTGGATGACAAGACCAATAATATATGGTAATCCACTGGTTTATCTGTGTGCAAGTTAAATGGAGTGGGAAAATAGCGAAAGCAAGGAGACTAGTTAAGTGCTTACTACAATAGCAATGATAATGAAGGCCTATGACAGGATAATGACAGGTGAATTAGAAAGAAGTAAAGAGATTTGAAGCATGTTGTTAGTTGAAATCTATGGAATTTGACCACTGATTGGATGTGGGGGACAAAAAAGAGGAAGGATCAAAGACATTACCAAGATTTTAAATCTGGAGGTTAAGGAGATGATAGTGTTATTAACAAATATAAAAGACATAGGAGGAAGGTAAGTTTGGGAGGAAAGATGTGAGTTCACTTAGACACATTAATTATGAGCTGACAGTGGGATATCTACATAAAAGTGTGTAATGAGTAGCAAAAAAGAAAGAAGTCAAGAGAATATAGATTGGGGAGTCAAGCACAGAAGTAATACTTAGAGTAGTGATTATTGGTGAGATTTCCAAGGAAAGAACATAGAGAAAAAGGCCAAGAACAGAACCTGGTAGAATAACTACATTAAGGGGTAGGAAGAAGAGGATCTAGAGAATGATCTAGCAAAGTGGTTCAGAAAGATGGGAGGGGTAGGAGTGATATTTCTTTTTTTTTTTTTTTTTTTTC
>NW_007728538.1:179677-180933 GCF_000696425.1 Galeopterus variegatus | reverse complement strand
TGAGCGGGAACCGGTCTGTATGTGGGATCCGAACCCTCGGGCGGGAGCGCCGCCGCGCCTCTCAAGCAGCACACTCATCCAGTGCGCCACTGGGCCGGCCCAGGAGTGATATTTCTTGAATGCTTACTGCTGTGCTAAGGATATTACATGGGTTACTTCATTTTAGTCTTTGAGCCAGCTCTATCACGTAGGTATTACCTTTCCCTCCTTTAGAGGTGAGAAAACGGAGGCTCAGAAAAGTTAACTAATGTGCTCCAAATAACACAAGAAGTGGCAGACCTGGGATTCCTACCCAAATCGTTAGAAGGAAAACCAAGTGTGTATATGTCACTAAAGACAAAGAAGTAGAGAGTTTCAAGAATACTGTAGCACCAGTGGCACTAAAGGCATGGAGAGATTAAGAATAAATAGCAAAAACAAAACTAAATGGCTACCAGATTTGCTTACTAGGAAGTCACTGAGGATCTTTGGGAGAGCCATTTCCTTAGGATGTTGGAAACTAAAGCCATATTACAAATATTTAAAGAATGAGTGGGTGGTTCAAAAGTGGTGAGCAGTGAACGAAAACTTTCTTAATCCAGGAGTGTGGTGATGAATGAAGGAAGAGATTGTATGAGAACTCAAACGGGTTCTTGGATCGGGAAAGATTTTCTTATTGTTTCTATTTTGTTTTTGTTTTTGTTATTTTCATTTTTCCCCAATAGAGGAAACCGGGGCATATTTTCAGGAAGAGGAAAAGGATCAAATAGAGAGTTTGGAGATAAGAGAAAATGAGGATAACTCAGCTATATATAACCAAAAAGGCCTAAGATAAAGTCATGTAATAGACTGGGACATTTATAAGCACTAAGCATAAGAAATTTTTTACATAGAAAGTCATAGCTTGGTTCAGACCACAACATAGTAAGCTGTACTTTCCCAGTATGTTTTACTCAATAAAGACTCCCTTTTTAGCAGTTTAATATATGCTGCATAAACTGGTTACATAAAGCAAGGCACAAAGCTGGAGGGCTCCCACTCCAATCTGACAACATCGTCTTGTCTTCACACCACCTGTCACATCTATCAACATTTTAACTAATGTCAGAGTTCTTCTTTTGCTAATGAGCTGCTACACAGAGAAACATTTCTCCTCTCAGTCCGCCAGCTACAGTGTAATGAGGTGGAATGAAAGGCGTGATCTTCCTCTCAGGAGCCCCTCTTTGCTTTAGAAGACCATTATTGTTCTTTTTCTATTTTGTCGCAGACCCAAATTT
>NW_007728538.1:164034-179020 GCF_000696425.1 Galeopterus variegatus | reverse complement strand
CCCCTCTTTGCTTTAGAAGACCATTATTGTTCTTTTTCTATTTTGTCGCAGACCCAAATTTCGTTATTTGAGGCACTTTTAGATGTGTTTTGCTTCAATGTAATAAAAAACTCTTCTCTATCTAAAGGTCACTCCCCAGGTTGATATTGGTTGCGGCCTGAGAGTTGTCTACATGGGTGCAGTGGGTGTGCTGCACTCCAGGAACTTAAACGGTCTTTCCCCTTCCCAAATATTATAGTCTCCTCTTCCAAAGTGGTACCTTTTTAATATTTCTCTCTCCATAATATCAAAAATCAAATGCTGGTCGTCTCCCAATTTCCCTCACTTCTGCTTATCATAATGACATTCTACCTGGAAGCCACCTCTCCCCACCTCCCACAAAGTAAACTCTTACTCGTTCTTTCAGAATCAGTTGTGACGTCACCTTTTCCAGAAAGGCTTCCCTGAACACCCTTCCATTCTATTTGTGTATGCATTTATCCTGGAAATTACATTATTATATTGAAATAATTGGTTTCTGCATTTTTTTCCCCAAACTAGACTAGACCATAATCTCTTTACATACAAGACATATCTTGTTTCTTTTAGCCCCAGGGCAGAGAACTGGAGGCAGCTCAGAGGCAACAGTAAATCATAAACACAATATAAACATATTTACTTGCAATAACTGATACCTGGCATTCTCTTCATTAGCTAGCATTTCCTGACTAAATTCAGGTGAAATAGCAGTTATCCTATGTATAAGAAATGGAAAACAGGGCCGACCCTGTGGCTCACTCGGGAGAGTGCAGCACTGGGAGCGCTGAGGCCACGGGTTCGGATCCTATATAGGGATGGCCGGTGCACTCACTGGCTGAGCGTGGTGCAGACGACACCAAGCCAAAGATTGTGATCCCCTTACTGTTCACAAAATAAAAAAATAAAAAATAAAATAAATTAAATGGAAAACACCTACACACTGGTCCTATGATGTGGTCACAGGACGCCATGTTCCTATGTTTGGGAAATGTTTCATACTATCCAAACTCTTAGAGATTCACAAAGCACATTAGATCTAAAAGGTTGTAAGAATTCATACAGTAAAGAAATTGTAATTCAGTGTCTCCAAAATAAATTTGACCAATGAATCCCTATGGGGGAGGGGCACAGCACCCATTAGTATCCCACAGACTTAACCTTACTCAGAAATGACTCTCTTAGGATGACTTTGAGAAATACTGCATTATTTATCAAAGTCATTCGAAGAGAGTCATTTATATGCATGCTGGAAAAGTCAGAGATAGATTCTTCTTGAGAGACTATTTGAACTCCTCTAACTTGTTTCTTTGGCTATTGTTCATAAAAGTTATTTCTGAAATAGACTTGTGGATTTGATTGTGGGTGTATGAAAGAATGGTTACTCTAAAAAACGAGAACTTCAATTTCAGGGAAGAAAACATTTTTGTGGTTAAAGTTTCCTATTACCATATTCCAAGCATTGTCCAAGTGTTCTGAGAACACATGGGTAATACTGGTGCTCTTAATGAAACCTCTTCAATCTCATAATTTATGGTAAGATGTCCAGAAACATTCATTCTTGGTGAGGGTTTACAGATTCAGAGTATTGTCAGATGCACTTAATGAAGAAATCCATCCTTTCCACAAAGAAATGTTTTGTGTGATACCAATCCCTGCCTTGTGAACACAAGAACACGTACAGGTATATGTACATATACATCAATTAGTTATCAAAATTAAATACATACCTGTGGGTGTTTAATTTGGCATATTCAAGCATTTGCTCTCTTTTTACCTAAAAATTAGCATCTTCTGTTAAAATCATGCTTGATATTAAATCAGCACTTTCTGTGAAAGCTCCTCATTAGTGGAGAGAGGTTTCCAATTTTATAACAGTGGGGAGATATTTGAATCAAGAATGAATTGAAGTTAACATACTTACTAAGGGCCTACTATTGGCAAGATTCTGTGTGACATTGTGAGGACTACAGGATACTTAGTTTTGTTTACCAACAATGCCTATAGGTGAGGTCATTCCGTGTATGAATTTAAAATGTTTTGGCTCAGGTTAGGTTATTCAGTATGGAGATTAAGTGCTGGCTGTACTAATCAACATAGTCACTTTTCTAGACTACAAAGAGATGGCACCAAAGCTTTATGGACATTGTTTATTAACCCCCTACTATTCAGTGCAAATAGTCTCAAAGACCTTCTCAAGACAGTGGGGCAAGTTGATGAGTTATGAGACAATCATATATATATATATGTAGGTACATCTAACTGCCTTAAGTTAAACTCATTTTCTAACCACACAACAATTTCCTAGAATTCCCCACAAGATCTTTACCAACAAATGCAAATTCAACAATGTTTTCAAATGTCTCTCTGACCCCTGAACTAGACTAGGTCATGTATAACACCCTATACTTTCCATTTTATCAAACTCACCATTTATAATTGTTATGACTTCTTTGCCAGCATTGAAACTGTGAGACTATGGATTTGTCTTATTCTCCACTGTGTTCTCATTGCCCATCCCTGTACCTGATGCAGGCAGAAGATGTGGAATAAATCTTTGTGGAATGAATATTTTCTATGTGTCAATTGTTGCTTTCTTTTTTCAGTTAAATTGTGAGCCTCTTCAGTGGAAATAATTTGCCTACTTTATCTTTTAATCAACCTTCAGTGTGTATGTCATTGATTGAATTTAAAATGTCACATGTCTATGTTCCATCTGCCCTCCTAGAATAACTTTCTTGAGGTCAATGATGGTTCTTTACTCAACTTTTTATTTCCATCATTTAATACAATGTCTGGTGCTGAGAAGATGAATGAATGAATAGTTTTGAGTGAATGAAGTGAAATTTACAATCACGTATGGTAGACAGACAAACAAATAAATACAATACAAGGAAGACTGCAACAATAGCACTATGGTGTTAACAGAGGGCACTGATGAATGCTGTAGTAGAATCAAAAAGTGCTAAGTACTGGGATAGTGAAATTTAGTTAGATTAGGCAGATGAGAGAAAGATTCATAGAGAAGATGACAACCGAGCAAGATCTTCAAGGGTGAGTAAAATTTCAACAAGCAAAGATTTTGCAACAGCATTGAGACAGAAAAAATAGAGATTTGCATTTGGCAGAAGGAGAGAAGAGGGAAAAGGTGAGTTATAGCTAAATCATACTAGAGGGGAATGGGAAAACAGGCAGGAGAGATACATTTAGAGATATAGTAAGAAAGCAATGTTCCAACATTACTATTATGAACTTTAAATGCCAGTGGATTGAAAGTGGAATGAAATTTTTCCTGTTGTCTCTAAGTTTCAGCTAAGACCCTGCAGTTAAAAACAATGGGCAATAAACATACCATATTTTAAAGTGTGATATGTTGATGCAAAAATTATTCACAGTCAGCCATCAACAGCCTATATAATAGCTAGATATTTGCTGAGAAGAAAATTCGTTGAAGCACAGGAATTAAGAGTAGAGAGTGCTATGACATCATCTCTCCCCACCCACACCAATCTTAAGCCAAGTGAAGGAAACCTCAAGAAAACACTTGCAAGGGCCGACCCCATGGCGCACTCGAGAGAGTGCGGCACTGGGAGCGCAGCGACGCTCCTGCCGCGGGTTCGGATCCTTTATAGGAATGGTCGGTGCGCTCACTGGCTGAGCGCGGTGCGGGCGACACCACACCAAAGGTTGCGATCCCCTTACCAGTCACGAAAAAGACAAAAGAAGAAAAAAAAATTCCTACGCATGCCTCAGACAAGTCTCCGGGAGTCTAGGAGGCCAAATGATGAAGATAGAGGCTGGTGCCTGCTTGAGCAGACAAGAAGAGAGGAGCAGATGGCTGACCTAGATTAAGTCCATTTGGTAGAGCAAGGATAGGTAAGTTTTCCCTTGGGCTGCATGGATGCCAACAAGGGTAGCCAGGCTCCAGTCATCTCTAATGGAGCCTGCCCAACTGGAGATCCCAGGTAAAAGGGACAGAAGGGCTACCATGGGAAGACAGAAACTGAGGTGGGTAAGCATCTCCTGAGTCAGGGAACAGTGCAAGGCAGAGGGCCACACAGGGTCTCCCAGAGAGTAAATAAATGTGCCCCTGAAGACAGAGTTAACACTGGGATGCCGCCATGACAGACCATCATGATTCCCAGAGAGCTGCAAATACTACACTTTTCCTCTCTCCTTTCCTCTCCACGTGTACACTGAAGGATCCAAAGGGGAAGGGGAGAATTTGGATCAAGAAAAATTAAAGGCTATGACTATCTTTTCCACCATTGGTCTCAGACCTTAGCTAAACAGAGAGGAGATGCTTTAAATTAAACAGGAAACAGAAATTTTGATTTCTGTCATACTGGGATTATTAATACTGAAAAAGAGACTTTTCTAATACCCAAAAGTGACAGAAAGCAATGGAATTTGCCCAAAATATCACCACAGTTGATGTGGATAGTAGAAAAAAAATAAAGCTATTTCCTCCTGATCATTCCCGTCCATCTAATAAGCTAGTTATATGAGCTATCAAGGTGAGCTGTTTACATTTTTTCTGTCTGTGATGGATGGTCAGTAGGTTGTTTTTAAGGGAGAAAAATACACTATGATCTGATTTGTGCTTTAGATACTCCTTATGACCATGCAGATGATGGAAAGGATGGCCACTTGCTGCTGTATCATAGACTTCAACTACATCATGAAATTGTCCCACATGGTAAGAGTGGGATGGTTTTGTGAAAAAAGGAATATATTTCTCTTCCTTCATACTAATTCCCAACACAGAGTAGGATGGAAAGTCCTTAGTAAATCATCAAAAATACCCAGAAAAAAAAATTAAACCTGTCTCTTGAAACTGATAGACTCATGAACATACCTGTTTTGAGATCTGGAAATTCTACCTTTCAGACTTTAGTGTCTCTTTTTGTTTTGTTTTGTTTTGTTTGTGCATCCTGAAAGTACTTTGTACTTGAAAGTATCTCTCCAGAAAATGGGTTAGCTGACACACGGTGGCAAAGACCAGGTGAATCCACAGATTTACCTATAGAGCTACTCCCTTCACCCCAGGGCCTCTGTTCTCCGCTTTAGGAGCCTGAGGTGCAGAACGGAGTAGTGCATATAGTAAGTAGACTCTTCAGTCCTGCTCACCAGCTTTATGAAGATACAAAATAAGACTTAGACAATGCAATAGGGAATTTGATATATTTAGATGGTCACAAGCTGAATTTTGCTCATCACTGCTATAAAGAGGTGAGGAAAAGCTTTTTTAAAAGCTGTTTTTAAGCTGCAAGGTGTAGAGAGTTAAGATCATCCCTATAACTTGCTAAAACTGATTCTAACAATACACAGCACCACTTTGAAACTGTTGGACTCTTATGCAACCCCACCATCACTGGCCTGCAAGGTGTAGAGAGTTAAGATCATCCCTATAACTTGCTAAAACTGATGCTAACAATACACAGCACCACTTTGAAACTGTTGGACTCTTATGCAACCCCACCATCACTGGCAAGGAGAGCTAGGTCAGGACCAATAAACTTTCTTCCAAAACTTACATCTGCAGGGTCTTCACAAGCCCTCCAGGGTCTGCTTCCTCCACACTAGGGTCATGTCTTCCCAGTGGTTAGGACCTACATTTAGTGGTCTCTCTCTTTCTTTTTTTGTTTTTCTCTCCATCAGTCCTCTTTTGGTCTGAACTGCAGAATCTCTTTTTCATCTTGCATCCCCAATGCAAAAGGCGAGAAATTTTCTGAATAACATGTAAACTATGAAAAAATTATTCTAAACAGTACATTTCAGTCAGAGCAATCAGTTGTAGTGATGTAGACACAGTGTCTTACATTTCTGGGTCTCTGGAAATCATGCTGCTATTCACAACTACCTCTGGACAGTTCAACTGAAAGTTATACTTCCAAAGATTCACAACAGGGCCAACCCGAAACCAGGATTCCAGATTTCATTCCATTATCCTGAGGTATTTTTTATATCAATATCGGGAACAGCACGGCAACGTGGAGAGAGAACTGTACTAATCTCTGTGTGCATACCTGCCTGGCTGCCTTACTGCTAACCAATGACACCTGAATGCATCGTCTTTACAGGTCAGAAGTGAGGTAGGCAAAAACCAAAACTAGTAGGAACCACAGCCGAGGCCAGGACAGCTTAAAGAGCTGTCCTTGTTAGGAGTCCTGTTAGGAGTCCTGTATACCAAGTTAACCGTCTACCTAAGCAACACTGACAATTGCCAGGCTGCCATGGAACAATCTGCCTCATCTGATAATCCCTGACACAGGTCTGACGCAGAACCTCAATTTGTCACGTCCAATCTATCCTGAAAGGGTATAACAGTAACAGTCATTTGTCATCTCTGCATCACAATTTTCCAATTAATTAAAAAAGGAATCATTATGAATGTCTGGCTAGTGCCTCTCCTCAAAAGTGTATTTTGAAGATAAATAAATTATTACCTATGAGATGTTTAAAGCACAAGATACGAAAAGAGGGACTTTGCACATTTCCTTCTAGCAGTAGATAAAATGCAAAATAACAACCAGATACCAGCACCCTTTCCTCTGATAGTGGCTTAAATTCTGCATAATAGCTATGGAACCAGAGTACTGGAGGAAATTTTAGGTTTTGATAGTGTCTTGATTATTGATCACATAAGTGTATTTTTATAAAGCAAATAACAAAAAAAGATTCAAAAGATCAGGAAATCTTTTTAAAATACCCGCCCTTCAAACACATAAAAGTGAAGCTGCAAAAGCTAGCCCAGCAGAGTGGCTGCAGAACATGGCATTCAGCTAAGGACTGACGGTTCTTACAGCACTGTCAATTCTCAGTAAATATTACTTTCCTTCCTGCACTTTTCATCAACTTCTGTATAACTTTTAACCTGGTTTTTTTTTTTCATTTGTTTTGTTTTTCTTCTTTCCTATATATTTGGTCATTCAGTATAGACAGTGTGCCTGTTGAGTGACATTCTAATCCTGGAGATACAGTGTCAAACATAAAAGGCACAGCCCTCACCCTCACAGTGCCTGCATTTTAGGGGAAACAGACAGCAAACATGTAACAAATAAATATGACAACCTCAGGGTGTGACCCCTGCTATGAAACTAATAAGCGAGGCCAATGAAATTAGGAGGAAATACCCTCTTGAAGAGGTGAATTTAGAACTGGCAATGAAAGTAGGGGGTTTGTGCTCTCGTTTCCTGATAAACCCATGAGTCTTAGAACTGATAACTAAAAGTTAGCCAATAAATATTTAATGAATGANAATTTGTCACGTCCAATCTATCCTGAAAGGGTATAACAGTAACAGTCATTTGTCATCTCTGCATCACAATTTTCCAATTAATTAAAAAAGGAATCATTATGAATGTCTGGCTAGTGCCTCTCCTCAAAAGTGTATTTTGAAGATAAATAAATTATTACCTATGAGATGTTTAAAGCACAAGATACGAAAAGAGGGACTTTGCACATTTCCTTCTAGCAGTAGATAAAATGCAAAATAACAACCAGATACCAGCACCCTTTCCTCTGATAGTGGCTTAAATTCTGCATAATAGCTATGGAACCAGAGTACTGGAGGAAATTTTAGGTTTTGATAGTGTCTTGATTATTGATCACATAAGTGTATTTTTATAAAGCAAATAACAAAAAAAGATTCAAAAGATCAGGAAATCTTTTTAAAATACCCGCCCTTCAAACACATAAAAGTGAAGCTGCAAAAGCTAGCCCAGCAGAGTGGCTGCAGAACATGGCATTCAGCTAAGGACTGACGGTTCTTACAGCACTGTCAATGCTCAGTAAATATTACTTTCCTTCCTGCACTTTTCATCAACTTCTGTATAACTTTTAATCTGGTTTTTTTTTTTTCGTTTGTTTTGTTTTTCTTCTTTCCTATATATTTGGTCATTCAGTATAGACAGTGTGCCTGTTGAGTGACATTCTAATCCTGGAGATACAGTGTCAAACATAAAAGGCACAGCCCTCACCCTCACAGTGCCTGCATTTTAGGGGAAACAGACAGCAAACATGTAACAAATAAATATGACAACCTCAGGGTGTGACCCCTGCTATGAAACTAATAAGCGAGGCCAATGAAATTAGGAGGAAATACCCTCTTGAAGAGGTGAATTTAGAACTGGCAATGAAAGTAGGGGGTTTGTGCTCTCGTTTCCTGATAAACGCATGAGTCTTAGAACTGATAACTAAAAGTTAGCCAATAAATATTTAAAAGAGGTGAATTTAGAACTGGCAATGAAAGTAGGGGGTTTGTGCTCTCGTTTCCTGATAAACCCATGAGTCTTAGAACTGATGACTAAAAGTTAGCCAATAAATATTTAATGAATGAATGAGGGAAAAAATAAAGATAAGATCCCTCAGATGTTAAAAATGGGCACAAGAGCAGAGGAGCTGGCAAATGCAGGAACCCTGAGTTAGAGGTCGGAGAAACAGAAGGAAGCCCACAGTAGCTTCAGCATAATGCCCAAAAAGGAGGTGGGAGGAAATGATGCAGGAGAGGCGGGGGCCACACCGGCCTTCTTGTAAGACGCAGACACCCCAGGGTCATCAGCAACGTGGATTTACAAACCATCTCAACAAGATGGCTACGTCTGCAGACGGCTAACCTGAGCTTGTTTCCAAATTCTGAGAGTATCTTCCCCTCTGTACAGTGTCTCCAACACACTGGGATTCCTGCGCTCCTCAGGGTCTTTGCACAAGCCCTAGGTCCCGCCTGGAACACTCTTCCCTGCAGACGTACCTGACTGCCTCTCAGGCAGAGGGAGGCCACGTCATAGCCCCTCAATCTCACCCCTCTCTGGTAACTCCTCCCTGGACCCGTTGCTTTCCCTTCATCATGCTTGCCCTCCAGTTTCAACTTGTAACATTTCGTGGTCTGTCTCTGCACTAGACTGTGAGCACAGAGAGGGCAGGGACTCTGTTCGTTGCACAGTAGGAGTTCAATAAATATGTCCCGAATGAATAAACTAACTCCAACCCTGACTCCAGTAAAAGGACTGGAGGAAACAGTTTAAATTTTTGCTATTTTTGAATTCAGTAACAGTTAATTGCATAGCCTCTGACCTTACAATGACACTGCCTAGAATAAGGCAAAAGAAGGCAAATGTGTTTGGTTCTTTTTCTGTCTCGGACAGTGTGACTTTGGGCAAATCACGTAACCTTGCTTGTACTGGAGTAGGAGAGAAGATAGCCTCACCCTGCAGGACGTGTTTGGGGGAGCAGGGGAGGAGTAAAGACGGAGACAGGAGAGAGAAAGGCCTAAAGTTCCCTGAGATTCTTAAGCAGCACGTTAGCTATATCTCAAAATTACAACCACAAATCATACGGGCTTATTCTTCTAGAGACCATTTTAGGAAGTGGGTTTTATTTTCTGTTTCAGGGCAAAACTAAGAGAGCAAATGCACGTGAAGGAAGGTGTCTTTAGTTGAAATAAAGGTCAGCCACAAACAGAAAGATGCACTGACAACTTAATCATTGCTTATGAGGGTAACAGTTTTTAATTAAATATTTCAAATTGAGAGGGAGTGATAGGGAAGCAGTTTACATGTGTATTTTTTTCACTGACATCAATACTGCCATAGATGAGCAGATCCAATTTAGTTTCACTCTGAGTGAGCAGACAATGGTCAGTTTTCCTCCAGCTGGCTTATTTTACAAGCATTAATGAACAATTAACCAACACTGGCACTCTTTCCATCTGTAATCCTGTAGTAGGATCACTAATCTCTACCACTAGCAGCTAATGATGAAGGTCTCTTAAGCTTTACTTCTTATCTCATCCAGTTCTTAATACTTGCATAAGTACACTCTCTGAGGAGGGGGGCCCCCTACTGCGATGCAAACCCAGAACAAAAGCCCAGAGACATTTCTGAAGGGGTTTCTGTTCAATAACACTTCTATGCTTATGTTTGCCTTCCTTCTACAACAAACACCAGTGATCAACAGAGGGCTCTGGGGGTCACGGAGGGCTCTGTGTTTCCATACTTCTAATACTTATAAGAATGTATTCAGACCGCATTATACACCCTTCCACTCCCAATTGCATAGGCAGACACCCTAAAGTGGGGAGGGAGATGTGGACTAAATAGAATCAAACAGTATTTTTCTCCATGAGTCGGCTTTGATTTAGTATTAAATAACACTGAGTTTGAAACCACATTGTCATTAAAAATGTATAGGGGAGAGGCAGATTTATCTAGAAAACCCCACATAGGATAGGGCTTCATTTCTCTGAATTTAATGCAACTTATATTCAATTGTCTCTCTCTAGTGGGGCAGAAACCAATCCACCATTTCATTAGAACTCCTCTGTAGGGTCAAGATTTAAAGAAAATACAGGGTCAAGATTTTTAAAAAAAATCTAACTGTAGAGTGGCACAACTGTAGGATAATAGCTTAGGCTGAAATGACACGTTTTCATTCGAAACTACTTTTCAGATCCTTACAACTTGCTGGGAAACATATTATTTCAGGGCAAATTGTACACAAGACTTGATTCCAAAACTATATTGTTAGAAAAGGTTTTGCGAGCACAAATTCTGCCGGGCTTTGAGGGCTGGGATAGAAGGAAGCAGCAGCAAAGGCGGTAGCCGGGTCTGCATATGTGGTTTTTGCTTCCAAATACTAAGACAAAGCAGACAGCATCACATGCTCACCCAGCGCCAAAAATTCAGCCTTGGCATTTTCTACTCTTTGTGGTCCTCAGAAAGTTGCAGCATATTATAAACAACATTGGTCTGGAAGCAGCAAAACTACCAGGGTGAGGTTGAGGGTAGCATGGTCCTAAGTGACTAAGCCCTGTGATGCGTCTGAATGGAATGATCCCAAGGACATCCACTACCTGAGAGAGGAGCAGGAGTAAGAAAGGAAAGACAGGTGTGGTGATCTGATACTAGCCAGTTAGGGGACTTGAAGATGTATGATGCTCTAAATACACACACACACACACACACACACACACACACACACACACACACACACAGAGTTAAGCTGTTCTGCAACGTTTATCAAAAACGAAATGAATCTGTTTTCATAAAGCATCTCACTTTTTTATTTATCCATTTAGAATGCTGGAACACAACTTCTTTTTCCTCTAACATTCAGAGCTGCCTGCAATGGAAAGAGGGCTTAGTGGACACAGCCTTGGACTAAAAGTTTGGAAGTTGAGTCCTATTCATACACCGCTCCTGACCCCTTGTGTGATCTTATACAAGTCACTTAACCTCTCTGCCCTTCTGCTTCCTCATTCATTCCACAGAGACAATGCCACCTGCCCCTCCCTACCTCTGTGGAGCTGTGAGAGTGAATGAGCTATGTCTGCAAGGCACTGGAAAATGCCATAGGTCAGTGCTAGGCTCAAACATTGTAAAAGACCTGCAGTGTGATAAAACATACAATGAAAATAAGGATAGATTATAAGATAGAGAAGCACGGAGGTCAGGAATATTTGCCACTGAAAATGTAGTAGTCATGGGCTTTGACATCAAGTTTCAGTGTCAGGACATTTATTTTCTCTTTAGGAATCACTGTGCTAATCCAATTGATTTAAGTTTGGATAAGATCGTTTGGACAGATTATTGCCTATTAATCCCCGGTTAGGAAATCTGCTATTTTCACTCTCAGACAATATTTGTGTGTGTGTGTTTTGCTTTTTTACTGCCCTATGAATACGCCATGTCCATTTCTACTCCTTTCCACACGTTGATTCTCACCTTCTCCCCTCTATCCATTTAAATCCCACTCATTTTCTCATATTCCAATTAAAGTCTCATCCACCTCCCCCATCAAGGAATCTATAACAATCCCAGCTTATACATATGATACATATATACTCATCCATATCTACCCTGCACAATTCCTAGGACAATACTAGACACAGGAGAAAGTTTAGTAAACGTTTATAGCATGACCTGGTGAAGGAACTCTGCAGAGAAAGTCAATTCCTTGAACACACCAACTATTTTCTGCCTCAGGACCTTTGTACATACTTTTCCTCACACCTGGCACCTGCTCTCTCCGCAACCTACTCTCACTCTGTCCCATTCCTTCCTTTTGAATGGCTGGCTCTTTTCTAGCCTTCTAGTCTCATCTTGAGTATAACCTATTCATAGTCCTATGCTGACCACCCAATATAAAGCAGCTCCTTAATCCCACTGTTCTCTCACATGTACAATTCTTCCTCTTACCACAACTCATAACTACGTATTTCTTTATTTTTTTACTTCATTATTATCTCTTCACTACTAAAGTGTATGCATCTTTCTTCTTTAACACAAGAGGGATATCTGTTCCATTGACCACTCTTCAATAAACTTTGTTGAATTAATTAATTAATTATGTCACCTAATTTGTTAGCCACCAGTATTGCCAATCCCCTGTTTGGTTGCCTACATTGTTCTCCCTGAAGTACGAAAGGTCTCTCTTTCTACCAATGTTACAACTCATTTATCAAGATCCCCCAAAGGAGGCCCAGTAGTTTAATATTTTACAGGACTTTCTGTGCTGACTCCTTTATCAAACATACTCAGTTTCTTATCTCCCCTTTCTTAAATGGGGGGCAAAGACTCACAGATCTTTGTTTCCATGCCTCGGTGTGAGATACCAACTGTAGTTCCAATCTAACTTTTCCTGGACTCCCAGATCTACTAGGTTTTCAATAAATAACATCCTCTCCACCTTAGATTCCTCAGGATAAGCCTGAGGTTAGTATCTTTTCTGGAATCCTTGATAAATAGTAATATATTAACGACCCCACCTCACAAGGTTTAATAACTAAATGAAATGAAAATATTGTGCATATTGATAATTACTGTGCAATCGTTAGGTTCTATTACTATGATGACAATCCTGCACATACTGTAGAAGCATTAGACATGCATGGCCCTATGACTGCTGTGGAATGCCAACCATGAACAAGATTTATGAACAGCTACAGTGATGGGATCGGATAGGGTGTAAGTAACAGAAAGCTCAACTAAAGGATGCTTGAACACAACAGGAAGTTCCTGAGGTAGGGAGGCTCCAGGCTTGGCTCATTAGAGACTCAATTACGTCATCAAGGACCCAGGTTTTTCTTTCTGCTCTGCCATTCTCAGCATGTTGGCAAGCAATCCTTAAGGCCATGTGTTTGCAGGCATCACACCTTCATGCACAATATCCAGAAGTCCCCAGCAGATCTTTCATATTTCATTGTCTAGAACCAGGTTAAATAGACAACACTAAACAAATCACTTGCTCAGGAGTGAATTTATCATGAATGGCCTAGACCAATCAGGGTAAACTGGAGGCAAGGACCACTTCAGCCAGGGCATGTGGAAAGTGGATGCCTGTACAAAATCAGGAGTGCGTTTTGGGTACACAGACTGCTGGGTTTTACCTCGATGCAATATTTTGTACAATGAATACACATTACTTTGACAATCAGTAAGAAATTACTTGAGGGGCCGGCCCGGTGGCGCACTGCGCTAGTGCGCCGCTTGGGAAGCACGGTGGTGCTCCCGCCGAGGGTTCGGATCCCACATACAGACCGGTTCCCGCTCACTGGCTGAGCGAGGCGTGGGAGCAATGCCGAGGGTTGCGATCCCGTTGCCGGTCCCCGGTCCGGTACGGGGGCGACACTGAGGGTTGCGATCCGTTGCCGGACACGGAAAAAAAAAAAAAAAAGAAATTACTTGAAAAAAAAAGTTGAAGCACATAAATGTGTAAGTGACTGCAACTGGAAAAATATGCAAATAAATGTTTCTGTACCTTTCTTCAATCTCACCATCAGCTTCAATCTACCCGTGTTCTCTGGCCACACTCACATTCAAAGAAGGGTTTTAGTAGCACTTAACTTTTACCCAGGTGTTAGTTTACTATCTGTGGCACCATAAACAATAACAGCTTGAGAAAACATACAGCCTTAAATTTAATTAGAATCCACATTTCCAAATTTGGTAGAGAAGATTGTGGGCCAGTGATCCCTTGTCATATCTTTCGTATGGTACACATCATACTGTTCTTTGAATTAGACCTACTTGATTGCTACTACCTTATAGCTACTCTTAAAGTCAGAGCCCACAACTTAGTCATTTTTGTATTTGCTAAGGCATTTAGCACAATGCCTTGAACATAGTAGGTGCTCAATAAATAACTCTTTAATTGAATATAAGTGATCCACCAATTAATAAATCAATATATAAATTAACAAATCAACTAGTTTTCAGTGTCCATATGACCCAGAAACTGTGCTAAGCCCTGACTTACATACACACACACACACACACACACACACACACACACACACACACGCCCGCGCATGAAGGTAAAGTGTTCCTGTTTTCAAGAAACTTTCAAACTGGCAGGGAAGGCAAAGCAATTGCAATGAGCCAAATAAGTGCTAAATTGTGTCATATTGATATAACCAAAATAGAAATTCAAAGAAGAGAAAGATGAGCATAGACTAGAATGCAAAGCAACTGAAGCATAGCACCTGCTCTCTAACCACCGGTCGTCAAAATCCTCCTACCAATCTTCCCCCTACTTTCTCCCACCCAATTTGATGTGTACAGCTCCAGTTCAACCTCTTAGTCAACTGATCTACTGAGCCCATATATTTAATTGTTCCCGCACACAAAAAAACTATAGTTATCTACTAAAATAAATAAATAAATAAATAATAAGCAGGACATATCCCTGTATCTATACTTAAGACTACTGAACTTAGGAGCTGGTCTTGGGGGAAGACTGGATGAATTCCAGATTATTCCACAAATTCATATCTCCTGTGATTTAAACAGATTTCCCCCCCTTTTTTGAGAATATCTCTTTTCTTCATTCTTTTATTATTTAGGTAACCACCCATCAATTCCATAAATAGGAGATTTCAGTCTAGAAGGAGAAATAAAATATGTATATACATAATCAAAATAAAGAAAGAAGGTGTTAATTGCCTTATGAGAGGTGCAGATGAAGTGCTATG
>NW_007728538.1:139855-163683 GCF_000696425.1 Galeopterus variegatus | reverse complement strand
TGGGGGAAGACTGGATGAATTCCAGATTATTCCACAAATTCATATCTCCTGTGATTTAAACAGATTTCCCCCCCTTTTTTGAGAATATCTCTTTTCTTCATTCTTTTATTATTTAGGTAACCACCCATCAATTCCATAAATAGGAGATTTCAGTCTAGAAGGAGAAATAAAATATGTATATACGTAATCAAAATAAAGAAAGAAGGTGTTAATTGCCTTATGAGAGGTGCAGATGAAGTGCTATGAGGTCACTTCTGGTCGGAAGAGGTCAATAAGAGCTCCATCAACAGGAAAGAACACGAGCTGGCCTTACAAAATAGATGGGAATGGGACATGTAGAAATGGTGTGGAAACAGTATTATCAAAGCCATAGATAAGATTAAGATTAAAAATCATATATACACACAGACATACACAGAAGAGTTAGAATAACTCAAATTGGTAGAACGACAGGGAGCTGGAGTTAAAGATACAAATGTAAACTTGGACCATAGCGTGGAGGGGACTGGATTTACTTGTTGGGATAATAGGGATCTAGTGGAAGTTTTAGAGAAGGGGAAGTGCCATGCTCCACACGATTTTCAGCTGCTTGTGTCAAATAAAAGGAATGTCTATCAAGTGAATCCTCACCTGACAGTTTCCTTAATTTTAACTATTCAACATAGGCACATTTTCTAATTATACCTCAAAGGATACTTTAATTTTCAGTTCCATTGTCTACATTCCCTTTAGAAATGAGTTGAATTGCTTGTGCTACGGTAGTACTGGAATGTTCCCACTCTGTCTTGGCTGTGTCATGTCGTCAACCTAAAAATAGATGCTAATTAACAAGGTTATTTCTAACTTGCATTGTTAAAAGAGAGGAGAGCAGTGATGAAACACATGTAGAGCATCAAATTAACCAAGGATAGAACCAAATTCTAGTTCAAAATTCCCACCTCACAAATATTCAATTCACTAAATAGTCTCTTTTTTTCCCCTAAATCAGATAGTCATTATCCAAATTTTCTATCCTCAATGTGATAATATAGTGTGATGAGACAAGCCCCAACAGAACACGAATTGACTTTTGGAGCCCAGATGCTCCATGGAATGTGTGGATGGTAAAGCAAATGTCTCACTCTATTATCTGTTGTCTCTGAACCAACAGATTACATGGTTCACTGGCTAGCTGAATAATTTTTAGACAGTTTGCTCATGTCTATTTACACATATTCCACAGAAATATATTAACAACTGAGGAACAGCTGTAAGAATTACATGGAAAGATGGGTAGATGAGAGCCACAATCTCTCCATGTACATTTCTGTAGAGAAGACAAAAGTTTTACATGGCAAAGGAAATGGGGAAAAACATACACATGCACATTTGTATGTTGCTGCCACACAAAGTGTGAATTCCATAGAGTAGTAGAGGCAGTCATAGAAAGCATCCCAAATAATCTCCTGGTGACTAACTTCATCTATATGGAATATTACTATAATATATATATTTTTATGGCAATGAGCTTAAGATTTATGCCTATGCTTTAAAATATCTTATCGGACAATTGTACTTTTAAATAAGAAAGCCACTGTTCGTATTCATTTGATAACAGAAGAAATAATGGAAGTTTTCTAATTTACACTTTTTCTTAAATAATAAAGTGTTTATTCTCAACTTAATATTAATCTGCTCTCCAAGTCACAAATATCTCATGTGAGAAGATATTATCAACAGATGTAAAGATTCTATCTACTGTAATAATAACACTCGTCTATAAGTATTTTGCTTTAAAAATGTATAGTAGCATTACATAAAACTTCCTTCAGATAAATGTTGCTTATCACTACATTAAAAATTACAAACTAAATTTATGTACAGAAATGGATCGTTAGATGGCATTGGGATTGTGTCTTAATATTCGTGGAGAAAAGGCTCCATGGACATATAAGTTTGAAAAACACTGCATACTATATCTTTTTTCAAAGATTTGAACATACCACTCCCTCCTTCTAGAAGCATATCTTACTATCTTCTTTTGATTCCCACGATGCTTAATGCTTCAGAGTCTCCTGGTTTTGCTCCTTTCTCTGGCAACTCTTTCTCAATCTCCTTTACAAGCCTGTCCTTGTCTAAAGGGTGTGAAATAGTGGAGTTCTCCAAGGTTTAGTCATTGGCTCTTTTCTTGGTACACTGTCCCACTAACCAGCCTTATCCAATTGCATTGTTTTAGTTACATCTGATGACTCCTAAATACATACCTCTGCTTGGAGCTCCAAACTCACATATATATTTCCCCACTTGAAAGCTCCTCTTAAATATCTCCTTCAATTCAACATGTTTAAAATCCTCTCTCCAAAGCCCCATTTCCAACCCTGGTCCTGCTTTAGTTCCCTGGAGCTCCAAACTCACATATATATTTCCCCACTTGAAAGCTCCTCTTAAATATCTCCTTCAATCCAACATGTTTAAAATCCTCTCTCCAAAGCCCCATTTCCAACCCTGGTCCTGCTTTAGTTCCCTATCCCAGGGATGGCACCATCATCCTTCCAGTTGGACAAGCCAGAAGAACCCTAGTAGGCGTGTTCCTTTCCTTCAATATTCAATCTATCTGAAGCTGTGGTGCTTTTGCTCTTTCATATCAGGCCACTTCTGTCTATTTCCACCACCACTGCCACCAGTCTTCTCCCAGTGGATTTCTGCAGTAGCCTCATACCTGGTTTCCCCATATCCTTTCTGCCCAATGCATCTAGCGTAATAAAAATAATATTTTAAAATGCAAATCTCATTCGTTAATTTCCCACCTCAAACTCCTCAAAGGCTCCCTGTTGCTTTTGTTAAAAAGAATAAAATCCTTAACAAGGTTTGCTGATCCTGCTCCCGCTCCTCTCGTCAGCCTTGTCTCACCCCCTTTCTGCCCCACTTGCTGCTCTCCAGCCAGTTACTTACAACTGGGATGCTCCCCTCAGCCTTAGAATCTTTGTACACACCATTTTCTCTGCCTAGAATACTGTCCCCACTCTGCCGTTTGTTTTCTATAGATTTTAACTCAAGCATCACTTCCGTGGGGATACATTCCCTGCCCATCTCCCCCTCCCCACACCACCCCATCCCACCCCAGACTAAGTCAGGGCTTCTTATATATCCTAAGAGCTCCTTATGTATTTTCTTCTTAGGACAGAAACCAGAAATTCAAATATCAAAGTCATAAATTATATATTTATTTATGCTATGATTTGATTAATACCTAACCCTGCCTCCATTTTCTACAAGCTCCATCAGTCAGAGACTGAGCCCTTTTTCCTGACCTGTGCATCATCAGCACCTGACATAGCACCTAACCTGGCTCGCAGTACACACGTGATCAATGTTTAGTGAATAAATAAATGAAGTAGTAGATGAGACTGGAAAGATAGCATGGGCTACTTTATGAATAAAATTAGATTCCCAACAGTCTTTCCTATTCACCATCTCTTCCTTTTCTTCACTTTGCATATACTGTGATACGGTAGGTAGATAGAATACTATACTGTGCTATAGTGGGTAAGCAGAGTACTATACTGTGCTCCAGTATGTAAGATAGGATACTGTACTTTGATACAGTAGGTAGATAGGGTACTATACTGTGCTGTAGTGGGTAAGACAGGATACTATGTTGTGATACAGTATATAAGATAGGGCACTGTACTGTGATATGATAGGTAGATAGGGTACTATACTGTGCTGTAGTGGGTAAGACAGGATACTATGTTGTGATACAGTATATAAGATAGGGCACTGTACTGTGATATGATAGGTAGATAGGGTACTATACTGTGCTGTAGTGGGTAAGACAGGATACTATGTTGTGATACAGTATATAAGAGAGGGCACTGTACTGTGATATGATAGGTAGGTAAGGTACTATACTGTGCTACAGTGGGTAAGACAGCGTACTAAATTGTGATACAGTGTGTAAAATAAGGTGCTGCACTGTGATACAGGGGGTCAGTAGGGTATTGCACTGTGCTGTATCAGGTAAGACAGGACATCACACAATAAGCACAGTTCCTCAGACACGGCCAGCCTCCATACCTTGGTTCCTGCTGTTCCCTCCACCAAGGGAAAGCTCAAAATCCACTTCCTCTACTAAGTTTTCTACTTTCTATTAATTAAAACTAATTACATGTGTTTTCTTACTCATCCACCGTATTGTAAACTTTTTAAGGGGTATTTTAAAAGGCTGTGTTTTATTCATCTTTCTACTCCCACAGTGCCTAATACACTGCTGGGCACAGAAATGACCCTCTTAAAATGCGTTGAACTGAAGTCACCACTGAGATAAACTAAGTCCTGGGTAATTGTGCAGAGGAAAGGAAATGACAGCAAAAGAATGGTGAAAACCCAGGACCCAAGAACAGAAACCTGAAGACTATTTCATATTACTTGAAGTTTCTAGGGCTAAAAGTTATTTATTAAACTAGCCTCACCATAACAAGTCCAGGTCAACTGATATCACACTCTCCTGTTGATTTTCAGATTCTGTAGTTGATATATTTTAAACCATTTTTAAAGTTCAAACGTTATCTTGTGTGCCTAGGAGCGTGTCCTCAGAACATAAACAAGAATATTTACGAAGACTCAATTAGACTCTACTAAAATTATGATCGAAAGAGTTACTTTCCTGCATTATCGAACAAACCAACAAACAACCAAAGTCACAGGATTATCATCATAATGTTAATACCTTGAAAGTTTCAGAACCGGAATATCCAACTCACCTCTGTCTCCCAATGAGGATTTTTTGTCACACGAATCAGACTTCCTTAAATTTACTCAGACTTTTTAAAACCTGCATTGTAATCCAGCCTCTTGGTACTTTACTTTAAACCCATGAGCTATTGTTTAAATGCCATAAGTCAGTGTTGGGAAAGAAGGAAGTAGGAGACCTCTAGCAGTCTCGAGACATTCCAGTTTTCTGTTTTCTCATCAAGGTCTAGCTAAATTAAACCTACAGATTAAAGCAAAGATTTTTTTCCCACTTTTTTTTTTAAACTAGTCAGTTCTTTCCTCATATCACCCATAATTTAGGTCATTTAGAGTATACTCAATAGAAATTACCATTCTTTATAACTCAATTGCCTTAAGTTGTCCTTTGTTCAAAGGGACATAAACAAGTTGCTAACGGGCAGAAATCAATGATTCTACTTTACACAAAAATATTTGATATGTCCAAACTCATATCCATTCCAACTTCTAGCCTATTTCATTTCATACCCAGTAATCTAGTATTCATAGCTACTTTTTTCTTCGGGCTGAATACCACTGAAATTTTTCTTCCTGTAAACAGAAATCATTTCAAGAACATGCCCTGCATTTCAACTGAAAATTAAAATTATTTCCAAGCTTTATTTCCATGCATATAAATATTGCTATCTGCTGATGGTGTAGTTACTTAAAGCCAAGTTTTAGAAGCAAAGTTCCAGGACTAATTACCTTTCCCTTTTGCTGCTCAGCTGCCAAAACTGCAGTCACTGAGGATAATCTTCAGAAGGCTGGCTTTGTTGCTAGAGTAACTAACCCAATTTTAAGCATTTTCGGTATCTTCTTTTGGAGTATTTTAAATGACAATAAGATATACCTGATCTAGTCCACCATAACAAGCACCAAGCTCAGTTTTACAATTCTGATCTAGATTTAAGAAAATTAGGAACCTAGTCTAGTAGGGATTTGAAACACTCTTTGTGTGGAAACTGCATGGCATATGCCACCTTCAGGCCAGAAAACCATTTCCCCAGGGTGAGTGGTCACAATCAAAAGAAAAATACTGAGGAGAAAATTCCTGCTTCTTCTAGCTCAGACCCTCCAGCCACTGCAAAATTAAATGCATCACAGACTAATTTTACAATGTCCTATATTTCTGTTTACTTCTACTGATCAGGAGATGGGCAGATACGTAATCTCTCATCAAATGTTAGGAAACTAGAGCACTTGTATCCAAACTTGCATTCAAATGCCCTAGGTAACTACTAATATCAAGCTGGCTGCTACCATTAACTAGTTTTTAGTTTATTTTTATATAATTATTCTATATTACATTAAGAATCCTGACAGACTTTTCAGCAATAGGATAGGTATTAATTGTAAATATTAACAAACACATCATACATAAAGCACAGAGCCACTACGTGATTACCAATTTCAATAACAGTCACCTTGTATTTGCTGCTTACCCATTTTCTACAGAGAGTACAAACTCTTTATAAACAGTGTTTAGAAGAACAGTTATTTGCGTGCAGCTGTGGCCTCCACTGAGAAAGAGATGAAGAGAGCAGGTGTTTTGGGTACTCGGTCAGCAAGGGTACTTATCAGGTGCCTAAACAGTATTGGCAACACATAAGATACACACATTTGTGCATCAAGGAACTAACAACAGTCTAATAATTTTGGGTGGGGCCACTGAATAAAATGGGGGGAAAATGTTTATTGGGCTTTGGAGAAACCCAGCAAAAGAGGTTTATATTATTAGCAGTCTATTATAAAGATAAAGAAATAAACTGTGAGAAGTTAGCTAACTTGAACACACCCCTACAACAAAGACAGTTGTCTTTACTAAAACCATTCCTCCAAGGCCAGGGTACACATGTGCCGAGTTTTGATCCCTAGAATATGAGATTCTAGGGATTTTAATTCTGAGATTATTAATAATGCATTATGATTTCTAGTAAACTATTTGTTTTAACTGTTCATCAAGTAAGCTCCCATTTACTTGAAGCCCAGTGGGTGAGTTAAATATTCTCTTCCAGGAGGCTCTTAAATGATGTATTTCAGTGGTTCTTCTTCTGAGGATATTCTGCTTGTAAATGTGCTGTGAATCATTAAACCCAACACACTCTTATTTTTTAGTGGTAATTTTAAAATTCATAGCTCTCAAATAGTTCTCACTATGATAATTCAGCTTCTCCAAATACAATATTTGGCCTCTGCCTCTTTCCCTCTTCTTACGTTCTGTGGGTGTTTGCTCCTATGTCTTCCTCACCTCAGAGACCTTTTTACTTTCCTCTAAAATAAAACAGAAAACCTGTACTTAATGCCAAACTCATTTTAATGGAAATATCATAAAATTCCGCCTTTTTTGCAAAACCTATTCCTAAGAAACCATCCCACAATTATCTTTTCCCTTAGAGATCCTTCAGTGTGTGGTAAGATTCGGTCTGTTTTGTTATTTAGCAGTTTCACCTAAGGATATGTCTTGTCTCTCTAAATAAATGCCATGCTTCTAAAGGAAAGGGATCCTTTATATTTCATTCATATCTGGACTGCCTATATGTTTGAGAGCAGATTAGGTAAGTTATAAATGTTATTTGAGAAGATAAAAATAAAGATTAAATCTTTGTAAGATGTGACAACTGTACTTAAATTACTTTTATATTTGTGATTTGTTTGTAAAAAAGTCTTGGTATTTTCAGATAAGACTTTTGCATAATTAAGTAGGTGAATCCGTCATTCATTAAATATTTATTAATAATCTTGTATGAGTCCAACACCATGCTAGGTGCTACAAATAATAAAAAGTTATAAATAATGCATGGTTCCTATCCTCAAGGTGCTTGTAATCTAGAAGTGTCTGTCTAATGGCAGATTTTGCTACTATGAGTTGTGAGCAGGTACAAGTTAGTGAAAAGATTAAACATCTTGGCTGCCTCAGAAATTTATAATCCAGATTTTAAAATAGAATGGTTCAAGATGTTGAATTCATTTTTATTCAAATATAAAACCAAGTTTTAAATGCTATGAAAAAGTCAAGTAATTAAATAGTAAGCACTTCTTAGAGTTAAACTTATAAAGCAAAATAAAAATCTATGAAATTACATTCAGCTTTGCCTTCTGTATTTTTTTCAGATCAAATCAGCATCAGTTCTATTGCTTAAGCCAAAAGAAAAAAGAAAAAAGAGAAGGAAAAAAAATAAAGTAAAGCAAAAACAACTAAAATCCTCTGTTCCTCACTTCCAATCTCATTGCTATGCTCTTAATTAGATCCTGGATTTATAGTTTCCTAATTGGTCTGACCATCCACAATCTCAGCATTGCTATTCTAGTTTCTAAAAAGATGGATAGAATCATGTTCTTCTCTTTAAAGCCTTGCCTAATCCACAGCACAACACAACAGACCCTCCATGATCTGGCTTCAGTTGTTACATCCTCTTCCATTCCCTATCCCTGCACTTCCTCTAGTCCAGACACATGAAACTGGCTAGCACACTCACTTCTTCATCACTGATTATTCATTCATCATGTCAAAAACCACTTATGAAGCAAGCGTGCAAAACCATTTGCTAAGCACTGAGAATATAGAAGAGCTCATGGTCTAGTGGTAAGGACAGAAAAGGGGTCACATGGACAAGTGGCAACTGAGCAGCTCACTTCTCTAGATTGATATGGTAAGGAGGCAACACACCCAAAGGGATTCAGACATTTTATTACTTAGCCAAAGCAAGACAGCATGGTGTTGGCTCTCACATGTGTATTCTCACAGAATGACACTAAGCTGGAGGGGCCAGACAACAGATGGCATGAGTGGTAGCCTTGCTCTGCCATGGAGGAGCCAACTGTAAACCACAGACAAGAAGTTTGATAGACTTATGCAGAAGGCTGCAACTGTTTGTTAAGGGGACAGGGGCAAGAAATGAGGTTGAAAGTCCTCTGCTCAACTGAAACCAAGAGGATGAATGAGGAACTGCCTCATGGCAGTCTCCTATGAGGTACAAGAAACTGCTTGTGGGGCTCCTCACCAGGCTCATCACCCATTACTCCAGGGCGAATCACAGGGCACTCTGCCAAACTCAAGTCAGGTCATAGTCAAGCCTTGCCTACTTGGTGCATGTGGAAATGTGCAAGGTCACCAGGGTTTCATGACTAAGCCAATCCCCTAGGCAAGTAGAGAGAATTCCAGTGCAATACATGCAAAGGCAGAAAAATGCTCAGAATACTGCAGGAGCACCTAGGAGGGGTGCTGGCATGCAGATGCAATATGCCTTTTCACAGACTTGAGCTGCCTAAATGTTTCTCCCTGATAAAGGTTTGTACAGCTGAAGCCCAGGGTGAAAGTTCCTATCATCTATTTTTGCTATCTTCTCACACCATTCCAGGCTGAGTAAATTGCTGTTTCCTCTGTATGTTCATAGCTCTTCGTTCATGCCTGTGTTTATTATTTGCCATAAACCATTCATTCATTTAAAGGCCAGGCACTGCTTCAGGCACTACCGATACTGTGGTGAACAAAACAGAGGCTTACATTTGTCCTGTTCTGTTCTCAACTCTAAAGCTCCTGAAATTGTCTAGCAGCCAGGATCTCTTAAAAGGCCAGGAGCATCACTTCCTTTCTTATTTTAAGTCCTATTTAAGTTACAGTAGGAAAAACAAATCTATAATGCAATTTTTCATTTATGTAATAATATAATAAAATTTCATAAAACATTTTTTGCCATATAGCTCATAAGAAGGAAAATGTTACACAGATGAAAGGTGTGCTTGCAATTCTCATATTTTAGGCATTTGAGTTTAGGATATAGAACGGTTTGTTCAATTTAACTTGTGGCTTAAATTCAAATCAAAGCATTAGAAAAGTTTTTCTCCCAAATTTATAATACTATCAGGCATAACCAAGTTCTTTTTATTTACTTTTCTCCCCTCTTATTGTAGTGCCTTTAATTCCTCAATCTGAATTTTTGGAGAAAGAGGGCTTTTCTCCTAAATTGACTTTTGTTCAAAAGCCTTTTCCCCTCATAAGCAAGAGCAATTTACACACTTAGTAGATGTCTCCATGCCAAGGTCTAAACTCACTGAAATGAGTCACATGTCAATTCTTAAAAATTAGAATTTTTTTGTAATCGATGTTTGTAACTATGCATTCTTCTGTAAAGTTATCAAAAGAGACTTCCTCTTTCCTCTATATAAATAACAAGAATAAGAAAGGATGTACAGCCAGGACTTACTGGAAGCCATATTCCAACTATGACAGAAAAGTTTTCTTGAGACTTGGAAACAACTTGTATGAAATAGAACCAAGATGTAGAAGAAAAAAAACTAAGCCATAGTTTTAAGTTGCATCTGAACCTTTACCCCAATGCATGCTATTTACATAAGCTAATAAATTTGCCTTATTACTTAAACAAGCTTGAGTTGGGTTGTTTGTTTCTTGCAACATAAGGTCCTTTTGGATACAGGCCATAAGAGCTGCACAGGGAACACTTTGGTGAAATTAGATTTTTAAAAGATAGGGTGAAAGAACACATAGACACGGATGAATATATCTGTTCAGTAAAAATAGTATTAAAAACAAATGCCTAAATAGAGTCTTAAAAAAAATAACAATGTTAACAAAATGACCTTTCAATGTTATGTCTAGGATAAGAAGAGGAAATAGGCTGCAGTTTGCTATTAATGAATGGCAAAGAGAAAATAAAATTATTGATTCTGACAAAGATTTCAAGGGAGCCATTATAAATACATTCAAAGAATTTAAAGAATCTGTGCTCAAAGAATTAAAGTAAAACATAACAATAACTTAATGGACAGAGAAGTTTCAATAGAGCAGTGCAAACTATAAGTTTCAAGTATCAATAGAGAAGTGGAAACTATAAAAAAGAACTGAAAAAAAATTCTACAGTTGAAAAGTATAATAACTGAATGAAAAATTGCTCAGTAGCAGATTTGGGATAGCAGAAGATGGAATCAGTAAACTCAAAAGATAGATCAATATAAATTATTCAATACAAAGAACCTCTTGGTACTCTTCAAAAGATCGAAGAAAAGCGAACAGAGTCTCAGAAATTTGTGGAACAACATTAAACTTATCAACACATGTATAATGAGAGTTTTCAAAAGAGAGAAAAGGACAAAGAAGTATTTGAATAAATAATGGCTGAAAACTTTCCAAATTTGAGAGAAAACATTAATCTACATATTTAAGAAACTGAACAAGTTCTGAATAGGAAAAAAGAGATATATACCTAGAAACATCATACTCAAACTAATGAAAATCAAAGACAATGAGAAAATCTTGAAAGAAGTAAAAGAAAAACAATTTATCATGTACAAAGAATCAACAATTCAATTAATACCTCATTTCTCATTAGAAACAATGCAGGCCAGGTGTCATTAGAATAACATATTCAATATTCCTGAAAGGGAAAACAAAATTCAACAAAGAATTCTATATCCAATGAAAACTATCTTTCAAAATAATGGCAAAATAAAGACATTCCCAGAAACCGTCTTGGGAATTCAACACAAACAGAGACTTTATTGCTGGCAGACTTAACCTATAAGTAATGCTAAACAAAGACTTTCAGGCTGAAAAGAAATAGCAACATTCAAGAAATGAAATCACACACAAAAAAGAAAGAAAACATTTATTATCAGAACAGAAATTAATGAAATAGGAAAGAGAAGAAGAGATAATCAATGAAACCAAGTCAGTTCTTTAGAAATAATCAACAAAATTGATAAACTTTTAGTTAGACTGTCCAGAAAAATAAGACAGAAGACACAATTTACTAAAATCAGAAAAGAACAAGGGGAAATGATTAAATACAGTAGAAATAAAAAATAATTATAGGAAAACAACCTTATGCCAACAAATTAGACAAAATAGATTCACAGAAGAACACAAATTACCAAAGCTGTCTTAAGAAGAAATAAAATGTCTGAATCCAAATATATCAAATGAAGAACATGAATAAGGAATTTGAAAGTCTTCCCACACACAAAAAATTTAGAAGACTGCATTAATTAAGTCCTAAAAACATTTAAGGGAGAAATAATATCAATCTTTTTAGAAAATGGAGGAGGAACTTCTCACCTTGTTTTATGAGGCTGATGTTGCCCTAATACCAAAACCAGACAAAGAAAACACAGGAAAATTAAACTACAGACCAATGGCCTTCATGAATATAGATACAAAAATTCTTCAGAAAATATTAGCACACCAAATCCAGCAACACATAAAAAAGGCCATATACCATGCCAGGTAGGAGATATCCAAGAAAAGGTTGGTTTAAGATCCAAAGATTTATTAATGTAATATAACATATTAATAAAATAAAGAACAAAAAACACATGATTATTTTAATTGACACAGAAAAAGCATCTGACAAAACTCAACATCCACTCATGATTAAATTTAAAAAAAGGAAAACATTTCAACAAACTAGGAATAGAAGGATAGTTCCACATCCTACAAAAGGCATCTATAAAAAACCTACAGTTACATAACACTTAATGGTAAAAGACTAAATGCTTTCCCTCCTAAAATGAGGAACAAAGCAAGAATGCTACTCTCACCACTTTTATTAAACATTGTACTGGAGGTCCTAGCCAGTGCAATCAGGCAAGAAAAAGAAATTAAAGGTCTCATCTCATTACAATGCTAGAAAAACTGTCTTTTTTCATGAATGACATGATTATCTATAGAAAATCACAAAACATAAAAAAAATCTACTGGAATGAATAAGCAAGTTTTGCAAGGACAAGGATACAAGAACAACATAGGAAAAACAATTGTGTCCTATCTAATAGAAATCAACAACTTAAAACTAAACTTAAGAAATCAATTCCATTCACAATAACATCAAAAAGAATAAAACACTTAGGAACATATAACCAAAAAAGTGGAACTTCTGAGAACTGCAAAATATTGCGAAAAGAAATTTTAATAGATCTAAATAAATGAAGAGATATATCATTTTCATGGATTGGAAGACTCAATATTGCTAAGATGGCAACTCTCACTAAATTAATCTGTAAATCAATGTAATACCAATCAAAATCTCAGCAGAAACCTTTGTAGAAATTGTTGATCTTAATTTATATAGAAATACAAAGAACGAGGACCGGACACATCAACTTTGAGCAAACAGAACAAAGTTAGAGGACTTACATTACCTGATCTCAAAACTTACTATAAAGTTACAATAATCAATTTAATGTGTTACTGGTATAAGGACAGATATGGGGATCAGTAGGAAAGAATAGAATGTCCAGAAATAGGGCTATGTATCTATGGTCAACAGGGCAATTCAATGGGGAAAGATAGTCTTTCCAACAAATAGTGCCAGAACGGCTAGCTATTCATATGTAAAAGAACTTTTATCTTTTTGAAGAAAAAGGAGGAAGAGGAGGAAGAGGAAGACACTAAGGAGAACTTAGACCTTCACTTCACACCATACACAAAAATTAATTTAAAAATGGATTTCAGGTTTAAATTTAAGGAGTAAAACTAAAACTTAATAAAGAAAAGATAGGAGCAAATCTTTGCAACCTTGTTTCATATATGTAACACCAAAAGCAAACTTCATTCAAGAAAAAAAAAAAAAATTGATGAATTAGACCTCATCAAAATTGAAAACGTTTGCTCTCCAAAAGACACCATTAATTAAATGAAAAGTCGAGCCACAGATTGACAAGTAATTGCAAATGCTAAAGTTGATAAAGGACTTTCACCTAGAATATATATTAAAAAAAAAAAAACAACTAACACCTCAACAATAAGACAAAAAAAATTTTTTTTAAATGGGCAAAAGGTTTGTATAGACATTTTACTAAAGAAGATATACAAATGGCTAATGAGATATGAAAAAAATGCTTAACGTCATTAGTCATTAGACAAATACAAATTAAAACCACAATGAGATACCACTACATGTCCATTAGAATGATTGCAGTTAAAAAGAGTGACAATGCCAAAAGCTAGCAAGAATGTGAAGAAACTGGAACCCCACACATTGTTGCTGGGAATGTCAAATGGTACAGCCACTTTGGAAAACAGTTTTATAGTTATTCTTTTAGCTCAAAGATAAATCTATCGTAGGACCCAGCAATTATATTCCTAGGCATCTACTAAAGAGAAATCAAAATGTATGTGCACACGAACACTTCTACGTGAATGTCCTTAGCAGCATTATTTATAATGTCAAAGACTAGAAACATCACAACTGCCCATTAATTGATAATAAGTAAACAAAATGTGCTACATCCTAAGAATGGAATACTATTTGGTAACGAAAAAGAACAAACTACTGTGAAATGTAACAACACAGATGAAACGTTATGCTGAGTGAAAAAAACCAGACACAAAGAACTATATGAGTGGAAGATCAGAGGTAGGGGAAAGGATTGAACTGAACAAGGCAGCTGTGAGAGTCACCAAGACCTCAGCCTGTGCCCTCTGAAGTCAGCATTGACTTATTTCCAGGGAATGGCGTTCCTGGGGATAACACTGGCAGGAGAAAGGAGAGCTCAAGTTAAAATTGAGAAAATGCGGTTAGAATTATCCATTCTTCCATGATTATGATGGTAAACATGATGATGGTAAGTTACCATTTATTGAGTGCTGATTCTGATAAGCAGTGATTCTTCAAAGTCATTCATCAACATCATATTACTTAATTCTTACAACAACTATAAAGGATAGTTCTTAAGTTGCTTCCTCTATAAAATGGAAATAAACTCACAGAGGTGAAATAACTATCCCAGAGTCTGCATCGAGCAAATGAAACAGGATTCAACCGCAGGTATGTTTGACTCAAGACCTTGCTTTTATCCACCACCCATACTTCCCCCTCCACAAACATTTGCGGAGTACCTACTGTCTAAAAATCAATGAACTTAAGTACACCATTGTAGTCATGGCCCCTGCCCTTACTGTGTAGAGCATAAGATAGGCACACAAACTTCTATTTGGGACAATTCTGAGGACTCCCCACATTTAGTCTACAATGCCTCAGTGTCCAGCTTCTTTTTCTACTCCATGCCCATTAGAAACCTTCACTTCAGGATTTAATCCTTCTTCTCCCTAAGAAGCCAAGAGATGTCCAAGAAGTTCACCCAATTCCAGCGCTCAAGGAGGAAAATTTGTCACAGAGACCATATCAAGGGATCGGAGGGATGGCTAAACTTAGACGTTGTTAACTACTTCTTAAACCATGCTAAGTTGGGGGAAAGCAGGGTTTGAGCTGGTAGATCTAACAATGTTTCAGAGGGAGGCAGACATGGGCATGTTAAAGCTCACAGCATTAAAACTCACAACCTAGTCCACATAAGTAGGATAAGCAACAAATCTAACAGGCTCTGATAACCAGGAGATAGCACTGCAGTAGTCTCATGTGCATTCTGATTAAAAATTCAGCTGCATAACCTTCCATGAACTGTTTATCTTATGTACTTATTTAACTAACATTCAAACTGACAAGACTCCTATTTCTGGGCCTTCTTTTTGTACTTTCATGTACGAATGATCAGATGAAGCTCAGATACCACAAACTTTGCATGTTTTTGATATTGCACATAAACTGAAGGTTAGAATTCTAGTCTGTGTCCTCGGTTATTCAATTTTTTTTTTTTTAAGATCTTTGAACATGACTTCAAACCCTGCCAAAACACAACCCAAATACAGACTTGCTTCTATGTCTGTACAAATACGTAAAAGAAGTGGGTATGTCAACTTTCAATGGATACCAGTCTAATTGAAACTTTAACTACTGTCAGGGAACAAAGGCAGCCAGAGCTAACTAAGTCTGCTTTGTTCAAGGGTAAGAAGACATTCAGAAAAATGAGGAATGAATAAATGCAGGTAGCACAATGGAAATAACAGAAATAAACCAAAAACTTCACTGGCCACTGCAATCCACACCAACTTCTCCCTATTCTGATCTCCTACTGCACTGATAGCAGTACCCAACTACCTTAAATATTTAATTATACACACTGTATAAAAATATTAATTTTTTGTTTCATGCACATTAGTCTTACAAATAAAAATAACGTTACAGTTCTATGATATTTCAGCACTTTTATACACACAGTCTCATTTTATCTCCATAATGGCCCATTGAGGTAGATATACCATGTAGAACTGTCTTGATTTCACAGATGAGGAAATCAGGGCTGGAGATTTTGTTTATGCAACAGTATTCATAAAGGAGAGAACTGAGAATCTAAGCCCATCTTCAGGCTCCAGATCTCTTGCTCTTTTCCTGACATCACACCAACTTAACTGCAGATTAGTGAGACATCAGCATTTCCCTGTAACACACAGGTGCAGAAGTGCTCGATAAATATGTGCACACAACTCGTACACCTACCTCTTCATAGGTACAGCAATCTATGGCAGAGAAAGTACTCTCTTTTAATTTTTGTCCTATTTTGTTATTAGACCTCAAAATAGTGTGAGTTGGGAGAAAACATAATCTTTTGGCTTTCAGGCACTATAGTGACAACTGTGGTTACTGGAGGCTGGGAAGGGGTTGAGGGGTGGGAATAGGGACAGGTTAGTTAATGGATACAAATTACAGCTATATAGGGAAAATAAGTTTTAGTAGTCTACAGTTGTGCTGGTCATCTATAATTAACAATATAATTTACTGTATGTTTTCAAATGACTAGAAGAGAGGAGCTCAAATCTTCAGAATTCTTTAACTCTTCAGAGAATATACTGTCTTAACTGTCCAGTGTTATTCAACCCATATCCTCCCCTGCTGTCTGCTTACACAGGATGATGGCCACTAAATGCTGACAATTCATCAAGGGTAGGAAGCCCAAAATCCAATAAAGACACTATGATTTTCACATAATTGATATACTTAGTTCCAGTTTCCCCATTTTCCCACAATCCTTCTTAGTCCCAGCTATTTTGTCTCTATATTCCAATCTTTCTCTCCTAAATGTTTTTCCTCCTGCTGGGTCACTCTGGAAATATTGTAATAGGTGTTATAACAGCTTTTTTCCATGATATTTCACCAAAACAAAAAGACATATAGTCACTGAAAACAACACATAATCAATTACTAGAATAGTGTCTGCTGAACACTGTCCTGACTCATCCACCCTTACTCTATTCATAAAGTCAAAATTATTGAATTTGACATAAGATCAAAAGTGGGGGATTATTATTTAAGGACACTCTGTTAGGTTCTGAGAACTCGTGTAACAAGGCCAGCATCACAGTTGCGCAGCATTAAAAAAACAAAACAAAACAAAAAAACCCAACAGATTCTGAAGTATGCGGTTATCCAAAAGCTAACCCCTCTTGCTACCCAGTTCTGCTGTATCCTGGTTGCCTAAAGCATGGCGGAAGGTGCCTTAGACTTCATGTGTCCTCTCTCACCCACAGCCTCCAAACAAAGTCTGTTCTGGGTCCCTCTCCCTAAAGATATTGTTCTCTGCTACTTAATCTGAAAAATGCTAAAGCATTTTTATGTACAGGGTATGCACAAGTTAATACATTCCCCATTCCACGAAACATACATGCAAAGTTTTCTAAAATCTATGCCTTAACTCAAAAGCATGAATTTAAAGGTGAGAATTTCAAATAGGGCAGGGGAGCCTTCAATCACATCATGTTTTCAAGACAACTGCTTCTTCCGCCCCCACTAGCCATAAGTTCCAAATTATTCAAACACAAATAAACACTGGGAAATGCTTGTTTACCAAACCTGTTCACCAAAGCAGTCACTACAGGTCTGTTGGGTATCATTTCTCCTCCAGGAATTTTTCTGTTAAAGTCAAGGTGAACAAATTTAATGTAAATCATTGAGCACATGCTGGGCACCATCTTTGTTCTGGCCTGTCTCCATGCTAGGAGTACAAAAATGGATGAGGGACAATCCTTGCCCTCAGAGATCAAGGTTTCGAACTTATCACTCATCCAATTCACCTAATAAGCCTGTAAGTCTTCTTAAAGTAAGCATATTGTTTGGATTCTCTAGTGAAAATTTTGAAACATACTCCAGCACCACCATCAGTTTACTTTAAACTCCCTTAATCCAATGACGTTAATAAACTCACCCACATTTTGAGTGATAAACTTAACTCCAAGGAATCATGTGTAGGAAAACTTAATCCCCCAAAGACAGAGTGTGGCAAAGGCACAGCTGATGATGTGCACAGGTTTATAACATCTCTGCCCTGAGCAGCCCCCAAAAAGCCAGATTGCCACACTACCCAAACCAGATACGTAGAAATTGCTTGTCAACTGTTATAGGGTGTTGTTTCGATCTTGCTAGCTTTCACTTCTTCTTAATAGTATCCAAAATTCCTGTAGTTTAGTCTCCACTGCCTGTAGACCAAGAACAGTGGTCCCATAGTGCCCCACAGACACTTTACATTCTTAGTTACCCGTATCAAGTCTCTGAAGATTCTTCATAAATATCTGTTTTGTCCCACAGTCCTCTTTCTGCGGCATTATTTTTTCCCTTCTCCTTTACCCTTTACTTAACTCTGCCTTTCTTCCTCACAACCAGAAGTCATCCTGCCATCCTATTTGGATTTCAGGACTGCTTTCCACTTACCCTACAAGGAGTCTCTCCAGCCAGGCCTGATACTGAAGAACATCTCCCGAGGGTTCTATCACAACTTGACACAATTCTCAAGCCAGTCAGGGAATCTGGAAGCAGTTTTGCTAGATATTTGTTCCCCTTTCCCCCTCCAAATGTTCACTGTTTCAGACCTTGATGACTACCATTTACCATTTATATTAACATATATTATTGGCAACTTACAACTTTTTTAGAAAAGTAAAGAAAATCTGATAGAATGCAATGTTCTAGACACAAAACAATAGAAATACAAAGAGACATTTTTATATTATTGGGATAACAAAGGCTGAGATGGAGACGACTTTGTTAGTGCAGAGCAGGAGCACTCAAAGAAAAGTGTTTACTGAGTTCCAAGTGAACAGCCACTGCAGGCCACTGGCTGGCATGAGTTGTTTACGTTAGTCATTCCCAGTCTGTCATTCTGTTTTAGCTTGGTTATGCGGAGAAACCCAAAGGTGTAAATAAATAGGACAATAACAAACCATCTCCACAAATCGTTCCAAAATAATTCTAGAAGATACTATGCCATTAGCATGTCATCTGCACCTTACATAATACAACAATTTCTGTCTCCATGTATAGAGGAAGTATTTGAAAAAAAATATCATAGTATTGTCAATTATTCCTTTTGCCAATGTCACAGTACGTTTCAAGCAAAAAAGGAACCAGGCAAAAATATCAAACTTTTCAAGTTACAGCAATGTCATTAGCTTAACATTCTCAAAAATGTTTGGGAAAAATTATTAAATAACTCATTTTATTATCCAAAAACAATTATTAAGTTTCTAGCTGCACTAAGCATTGGGCTTATGTTTTCATAAGAAATTGCATGGGCCCAATGACTGCCTTCGAGGAACTTAAAATCTCCAGGTAACACATTATATAGACAGAAATCTCCAAGAGAAAGACACTGGTCCGCTACTAAAATAGTTAGGTTAAAGTAGATCAATTCTAAAAATATTGTAGAGATGGAACTAGGAATCAGAAACAATAACCTTGGAAGAATTTTCTTTGAGAACTGGAAAGCAGAAAAAAGCAGCAGAACTAGGTTCTTCTTGCGCTTTCTGTGGTGATTGGGGAGAGGGTAAGAGAGGGATGTGAGCACTTTCCTAATCCAGAGACAAAGGTTTCACTGAGGAAGTGGGATTTCAAAAGATGTAGAAAATGGTGTGGGTAAGGCATTTGACTAGGCTGGAAAGAGAAAGATGTTTCAGATGCATTCATTAAAAATTCATGCACTTACTCATTCAAAACCACTGGATGCATTGAGAGACAGAGAGGTGAACCAGAATAATGTCTTGGGGCTACACAAAAGGAAACCAAGTCTCCAGTCTTCCTAACTACACACTATTAAATCACTCCTCTAACCTATATTCATTCATTGAACAAATTTCATTTGAGTTCCTACTCTGTGCTAGGCATTTGCTAAGTATTATGGAAGATGAAATAATGAATAAGATAAAAACCTGTTCTCAGGGAGCTTACTAGAAGCAATAATAAAAATAAGTTATTACAATAATATACAGTAGACAGAGCTAAATGCCTTAAGGAGATAAAATGAAGTATTATTGAAGTTCGAAGTGGTCCCATCCTAAGCCAACTCAAATCTCCTCTTTGGGGCCGGCCCGGTGGCGCACTGGATAGTGCGCCGCTTGGGAAGCGCAGCGGCGCTCCTGCCCGAGGGTTCGGATCCCACATACAGACCGGTTCCCGCTCACTGGCTGAGCAAGGTGTGGGAGCAACACCGAGGGTTGCGATCCCGTTGCCAGTCTCCGGTCCGGTACGGGAGCAACACTGAGGGTTGCGATCCGTTGCCGGACACGGAAAAAGACAAAAGACAAAAAAAAAAAAAAAAACAAATCTCATCTTTGCCGGGAATTATGGCCATCTCCTTTGAATTTATTATGCTCTTTGTTCATCTGCCTCTTATCTTTTTCTTTTTCCCTTTTTGTCTTTTTTTACTGACTGGTAACAGGATCGCAACCCTCAGTGTTGCGTCCGCACCGCGCTCAGCTGGTGAGCGGGAACCGGTCTCCACATAGGATCCGAACCCTTGGCGGGAGCGCCACCACGCTCCCAAGCGGCGTACTCTCCAGTGCGCCACCGGGCCGGCCCCTGCCTCTTATCTTTTACTGCCTTTCTTAATGGGTAGGGGAGTTCACTATGTATGTCTTATCTTCCCAAACAGCTTATCATACTTCTCAGTAATTCACCATCACTGCCAAAATTTTCACCACAGTGTAGTGTACAAAGCAAGTTCTCCACCAATATTTGTTGGAAGGGATAGAGTTGCTTAAACTTACAGTAGTCTCTGTTGCAAGTTTTATTTTTCCCCTATCCTCTACTAGATTATGACTTCCCTGAGAGAAGGAACTGTGTCTTATCGGTCTTTGTAACCCCCCAAGGCCTAGACAGAGTTTGGTACATAGTAGGTATTCAGTAAATGTTTGCTGAGTGAATAAATGTTTAATGAGAAATTTTCTAAAAGTATCATAATGACAACTTACATAGGTATATTGATTTACAGTTTTTAAATTGCTCTAATACACGTGGTATCCTTTCATCCTCTCAATAGAACCGTGGAGTTGCCACTGAGATGACCATTGCATAGATAATGGAACAATGCTCAGAGAAGGTTAGTCGCCAAACTGCTAAGAGACAGAGCTGGGACTTGCCGGGTGTGTCAGGCTCCACATCAAGTGCTTCTTCTACTCTACCACAGAAATCATTGACTATCATGTGGAGTGACTTGGTTTGGCCTTTGGCTCCAAGTCATAGTTTGGTATCATAACACAATAACTTTCTGGTGACATGTGAAGTCCCTTTCTTCTTCAATATCATATCATGGCAAGATGGTGACCTCAGACTACCGATCCAAGCCCAGTTGATCTTGGTTTAGATAACAGACTGAAATGAATGAGCTACCCCTGTGAGAGAAAGTCAGATTTATTCAAGTAACTGATATTATGAAAGAAAATCTTAGGTAAAATCTTAGGAAAGTCTGAGGTATACACCAAGTTTCTATGTGATCTGGGCAGTACAAGTAGGCAGTCTAGATCCAAAAAAGAATCCATGTCAAAATTGGCTGTGGTGGAAATTTGGAAAGGTCAACAAATTATCTGACATAGGCTTTTAAGACATCCATCCTATTAGACTCTCCAGGTCTTTAAAAACCACCAGTGATCCCCAAATTTATCTGACATAATAAACTCTGGGGTTTTCACCCAAACCCAAAACTGCCATTTTTAACGCTTCTAACTCAATACTAGCCATCAATAGACATGAGCTGTTTTTTAATGCGTTCCTTGTACTCGCCTTGTCTCCTGTCAGCAGCCAGAAGTTGGGGTTTTTTTTTTTTTTTTTATCAAGAATAAGATTCAAAGAGCCTGCCCTGCAGCAATCCCATACTGCACTTCTTTGTCAGAATCCTAATGACGAATTCTAAATACATAAGAGACCATCTCCAGCTGTAAAAGTGAAGAGCTTCCGGGGGCCCATCGAGTTCCCTGACCCCAGACCTATTTCTATATTTTGATCTTGGGGACCGTGTCTCGTGACTTTCAGAACCCTCAAGTTATCCCCGGGGTTACAGAGCACTAGCTTAACCAGTCATAGAAAGACTTAAAACAGGGCAGCCAGGATCAAAGTGGCCAACAAACTAGTGCATTAGCCACCGGACCAGCCCCCGAGAGAACCACATTAAGCTGCATTGTGCAAGTGGTTAAATTCTTCTCATGAAAATCCTCAGCACTCAAGGCTTTTAGCTGCACACATCCAAATAAGCATTTTAACAACTGCCCACATTTCGATATAAAATAGAAGAATGGCAGTTTAATGTTTTGATTGAAGCACAGAAAAAACAACACAGTATGATTTTTATTTTTATTATTTAAAGCTGCCTAAACCCCAATGTTCAGTGGTACTTGTTCTACATTTTCCTTGGGATGATATTAAGGGGACTTTCCTCTATTCAAACAGGGAGCATGGGTAAGAGAATGCTTATAGGAAAAAAGGAAAAGAAAAGAAAAAACCCTGAAGAGTCTGGATTAAGAATAACACAGCACAGAGAGGTTTTGTCAATGAACCGACACTTCATTTTTCCTTCCATTGTCTGCCTACCCAAAGAGCAGGAGACTAGCAACCGGGATGATCACATGAAGGCGGGAAAAACACAACTGTCAGGTTCCAAGGACAAAGCCTACTCTTAACAATACCATTCCTTAAATCCAGACATTAGAGCTGAAGGAATGAGAAAAAAGCAACTCACTCATGGATAGCTTACCGAGGATACTGCAGAAGATTATGCTAATCTTCACTTCATTGTCCTCTGCAAAATGTTTTCATATCAAGCCTTTTATCTGGGGAAGAAGAGATGCCCAACCTCTCAACTCAGTAACAGCCAGCACTTTCTGTGTGGTTTCTGCGTAATTAACACCAGCACTAGACCTTTTCATTTGTGCTACTCAAGCTTAGGGCCTTTTGAGGGTGTCCACGGGGGAGCGGCCCTCACCCTTTGGCTGTGGCCCGGGAGCCACAGCTTATGCTTAGATCTGCGTGCCATCTGTTAAGGAGCAAAACTTGAGCTAACTTTTCCTTGACTGCCAGAGAATGCAAGAGACCAAATCCACCAGCACGAGATGAGCAAATTACTACTTAAAAAAAAAAAAAAAAATCTAACCTAGGAATTCAGGCCAACTGCCCCATTTTCCATATCAGATTTTTGTCTCATTATAACTAGTTTTCATTTAGGACTTAAAAGGCATGAAAGCACTAGCTTAGGTGGTAACTTGAATGGACCAAAGGTACACTTTTTATTTTCTAAAGGGTTGATCCAGCCTCAGCACCCGCCTCATTTTATTTCAGAATTGTGTCATAGATGAGCCACATACAAGCTCCTGGTTGCCCAGAGGCTATAGGGGGCCCTGACGGGAACATAAGATTTAAGGATGAATTTTCCTCTCTAATCAATTTCCCTGGCTTTTGTTGGCTCAGGTCAAACTTATATGAATATCATAAAAGCCAATCTTTGTCATGATGAGGAAAGTCATGTGAAAGTGTGAAAGAGAGGCAGTAGCCCATAATGTTTTTGTTTGTTGTAATTGTTGGTGTGAGAATTTAGTCCTTAGGAGTATTCCAACAACATTTCAAAGGAAAGGTTAATTGTATATAAAAACACATTTTCCTTCAGATGGGGTCCACTAGTCTAGAAGTGAAGAATTATTGCCACATTTTCCACCTGTTCTCTGAAAAAACTTTAATTACACTTAATAGAGAATTCAATTCTACCCAGAACCTGGTTTTTAATCCACTTCAAACTAACGCTATGATATTGGGTGGGGGAAGGGAGTCAGATAAGCTCAGGTCCTTCATTGACATAACAAGATCACACAAGAGCATAGGCTCCCAAACTGAGGCCACAAAAATCTCCAGGAATCTCCCCCTAATAGATTACTTTTCCTGAGTTTTTTACATTTTTTTTTTTTTTTTTTTTTT
>NW_007728538.1:106601-138855 GCF_000696425.1 Galeopterus variegatus | reverse complement strand
ATTTTTTTTCTTTGTTTTTTTTTTTTTTTTTTTTTTTTTTTTTTTTTTTTTTTTTTTTTTAACATAATGGCAATCAAACTCATGGGTAAAATCTTTCAAATCTTTCAAAGTATGGGTACCATAGAGATAAAATAACAGAAAGAAGTCTTGACTGATGAAAATCTGGGAACCACAAAATCAGAGGCTCTTTAAGATCTCTTGCAGTTTTGTAATTCTCTATGTTCAGTGTCCTGGCCTGGACAAGGTGGTGTTCTTGGAAGGAAGTACATGATTTGGTACTCCCTAGGTGGTTAGTATGTACTGTTTTAATGCTGTATTCTCAATGAATTTTTGTGAATTAACTCAAGCAAATGAGTTAGCAGGGTTCCAATTAATTGGGAAAGGAGTAGTATGAACCAACACTATTTGCCTCCAAAACATGCTACTGGCTCTGAAGAGCTTAGAAAAGACTGACTTACTTTCCCTGAGTAAGTCCTGCTCAACTGCACAAGCCTGCTTTAGGACAGCAACTGTGCACCTTGCGGGGTGTTGGGTGGATATGTGTGTGCCCCTTACTGCAGCAATTGCACTAAGTCGACATCAGAGACTTGTTCTTTGTCTATTCCAACAGTCTCTGATATGGGACATGCACTGGTTATGCCAAATGTTTTTAAAAATGGGCCTTTCCTGCTTTTTGTTTATTTATTATCATCTGTAACAAACAGGGGACCACTATACAATGCCAATGTGAATTCCTATTAAAAGATTTTGGAGGAAAAGTAGGTGAAAAAAGAAAAAGGGAAAGGCTATGAGAAATAGACTGAATTCTCTTCCTTTAAATGCTGATGATTTGGGTAGACTGTATTTTAAATTTCAAAAATTTATAAATTTAACATATAATTATAATATGTCTTTCTTATAATTACAGTATAAACAAGACTATTGTAATTTTTTTTTTTTTAAAAAAAGCTCTCAACCTTAGTTAAATCCCTAGGAAGATTTCCTCTTGAGGTTTTGGTGGAAGATAAGATGATGACAAAGAACAAAATAGAAGTATTTTAATGTATTGTTTATCCTCTTTATGGGAAAAATATTATCATCATATATATCACACACAGGAGGGTACTTCAAAAAGTTCATGGAAAAATAGAATTGAAAGATAATACGAATCTTTCCATGAACTTTTTGAAGTGCCCTCGTGTATGCCAGACTTTCTACAGTATCTAACCTTATGACTTGCTGGTGCTCTGAAGGATTAAAAAGGCATTGTCTGATCATCTAAATTTACTACAGTGAAGATAACTCTTCACAGTATAAGACAGAGTATCCACTAAAGTTACGATAACCTTTAACAGATAAAGCATCTAAATTCAGGGGCCACCTGCTTCATCCTTCAACCACACAATTTGGTGGAATTAAACTATTCCAGAGCAGTTCAATACTGGAAAATCTGCACATCTGTGAAAGCACCATTTACTGACTACCGAGAGTTTTACTTAGTATAAGCTGTTTAGACCACATGAAATCTGCAATAAACTGTTAGATCTTTACAAATTTCATGAAATCTTTTTCGGATATCCCAAAAATCCTGAACTGCTTGAATCTATTGTATCCCAGCACTGGGGACTGACCCATAATCTCTTTCCCAGCCAGGATACCAAATCTGTACCCAACCTTGTCGCTGATTCCGGCAGCTGCTTAAATTCACCAGAGGGCATGGCAGCAATCCTACTTCTAAAAGAACACCACAAGGGCTTATGTCCAAGACGCCTTGAAAAGAGCCTGAAAGGAAGGTCAAAGGTGAAGAAAAGATAAAGTGCCAAACAAGGAGATCAGTAACATCGGGTCTTCTTGATAAAATCCTAATGTTTGATTCGTCAGGGTGCAAGCAACATAATTTCATTTCAAAAAAGCCTCAGTTTTGTTGGTATTTGTGTGTGCTTGTATGTCTGTGGATTTGTGTCTGTGGATTCGTGTGTGTGTGTGTGTGCAATGTGGGTTTGGTTTTGTTTTTAGGTCGGATCACTGTGCATCTAAAAGCCTTATTCAGTTGTCCTTGTCCCAAGTACTTTGTCTTACACAGACTGCATTACTCTTGTAAACAGAGGCCGCATCAAAGTGAGAGCATAGCGAGTGACATCAGTGGATTAAGGACTTCTGCATGATAAAGTAGCTACCTAGGGGGGGATAAACTTAATATGTGAAAGAATGTTATTGAGAGGAATAACGTACCAAAACTCTGTCTTTCTTTTCGTAATGTCCTAATCTAATGCCTGACACTGGGGCCTTAGGCCAGGGTTAGTGTTAATCAATGAAATACCCATCTGTGTTCCCTGCCCTTATCGCTATTTAAAACTAGCCTAAACTCAATTATTGTCCCTTAGAGACCAAGACTGGATATTAAGTTGACTGAAAGGAATTGTGTCCCACAAAGAAATCCCAGTGTTAAAATGCAGAGGTGTCAACATTGCTAACTAAATTTCAGCTAAACAGAGATTAAATGCTAATTCTTAGAACATGAAAAAGTTGCATAGATGACATCTGGCTGAAAAATCCTTATTTGAAAACAGCTAAATTCTGGTAAACAGAGGAATCAATCCAGAGCACATTATGCTCTTTAGAATAAAATAGATTGTTTATGTCTCCTGTATAATTTATAACACAGTAAATATACAAGGGTAATATTAAGTTCAAACTAGGATTCAGATCTTAGGCCAAATAAGAGATCAACATTCTCACATTCATAATAATTGCTAGAATTATGATGACTACTAGAAAGATATATAATTTATCCCTTGAATAACTAAAAGTATTATCCCAAAGTGCCTTATTCATAATTAAATTAAAAGATATTTTCAAAATGGGCAAGAGGAAGGGGGGGAAAGGGCAAGAGAGACAGGAAGAATTCCCTCATTGCTCAGGAATGCTTGTAATAGCCTTATTAACACTTGGGTATAAAATGGCAGCTTTTCCCATTTATATCCTTTCCTACTTTGCTTTGTGCCTGAGTTTAATGGCGGATTGCTTTTAGGAATAGAGCAAGTTCTCTAAAACCAGATTCCATGGCATGGTCACATAATATGCATCAAACATCCTCTGAGAAGTTTCGAAATGAACAGAAAAACAGTTCTTTGAATGTGTAAGAAAGTCTAAAACTGCACGAATATGCTTTTATTATGCTTTTTAAGCCTACATATATGTTGAAATGCAAGTGGATTTATATGGTATCATTTCGTAAGTTAATAACAAAGTTATAATTAAGAAGCTTATCTGCTAACTACTAATGCAAAAAAATCCTCATTCCTTGTTGGAATACTAGCCCTACTGGATACTGATTTAACACCAATTACTAATATCAATTAAAACAGGCATGATTATAGAACAAGAATAGATTGGCAAGTCAATGGAACAGAATAGGTAGCCGAGAAATAAATCGTATGAATATGTGATACATGGTGAAGGAGAAAGCAGAAGTCAGTTGAGGAGTTGAATACCGACTCAGTAAATAGTGCTACTATTTATTAGGGAAAAAAAAACAATTTAGTCATTATCTTATACCATAACATAAATTTCAGGTGAATAATAAGAGTTCAGTTGTTTTTAAAAATTAACCTATAAAGAACTAGAAGAAAATAGTATAAAGTATTAAAGTTAAGAGAGGGAACATGCTACACTTGTGAAAGAAATCACAACATAAAAACTTCGATTTAACTACATATAAACTGTCTAATTTAACTACATGTAAATTATTTAAAAGAATTAAAATTGAAAGGTAAATAGCAAAAGTATTATGTAAAAAGGGCTAATATCTTAGTCATCAATGTGGAAGAACTATAACTTTCCATAGAACCCAAGACAGTGCGAACATTTTTCAACTCTCTAATCATAACCAGTTTGACAGGCTCCACAAGATGTCTCTAGGGTGTTTCTAAGTTGAGGGTGTAGACAAGGAAGAGGTCAAGTAAGGAAAGCAAACTTCTTGGGCACAGCCAAGAGAATTTGTATATTGGCACAAATTACTTTCACCCCAAACTCACCAATCTTGTACAACATAGGGACCACAAAGTACTGATAATGATAATGCAAACTTTGATGATATAAAGTCAACGTGACATGCCCGTATTTGCAAATTTCCAAATAATCATCTTCAATAACTGACATTGCTATAGATGGCAAAACAAAACAGATAAACTGTCAAACTCAGGAGCCTATATTAAGTAACGAAAGAGTTCTTGCTATCTACCTCTATTATTTTCAGACACTTATGGTATGTAATTATAAGAGATCATTTCATATAGAAAATTTGGTTTCTAAAATATCGATAATATTTACTGAATACTCTTTGCATATAAAAGCTGATATTACCACTTCAGTCTTCTTTTAGCATTTTTCTTCTATGGAGAATGATTCCCACCTCATCACTACAATAATAATACTTTATATTAGTCAGAAATTTTATATTTTTTGCAAAAAAGTGACTTACATTCTCTAAAATGGAAGTCATATTCATATGATTCAAGGAGTTTTATTGAGGTTTTGGCAACCTGGGAAGTAGAATTCAGAGTTGCAAAATACAAATGGTTTGGTTTCATGGAGTTTCAATTAAGCAACATGAAGCCAAGATGAGAGGGTCCTTAGAGAAGAAAAATTATGAAAAGGGAACCATCCTACATTGTTGGTGGCAATGTAAATTGGTACAGCCACTGTGGAAAACAGTATGGAGGTTCCTCAGAGAACTAAAAATAGATCTAGCAATCCCACTACTGGGTATACACCCAAAAGAAATGAAATCAATATATCAAAAAGACACCCGTACTCCCATGTTCATCACAGTCCTATTCACAATAGCCAACAGGTGGATAAATGGATAAAAAACTGTGGTATATATACACAATGGAAAACTATTCAGCTATAAAAAGTAATGATATGCTATCATTTGCAGCAACATGGATGGAACTGGAAATCATCATGTTGAGTGAAGTAAGCCATGCACAGAAAGACAAACTATCACATGGTCTCACTCATATATGTGGAATCTAAAACAAAACCAAAGAAAACAAAAAAAGTGGCTCTTATAGAAGTAGGGAGTAGAATAATAGTTAACAGAGGCTAGGAGGGGAAGGGGGAGGAGAAGAGGTGGAGAAATGGATATAAAACTATGCTAATTTACCCTAAGTGAATCATTGCACAGTATATACATGTATTGAAACAACAGAAACAATACACTATACCCCACACACAAAAAATAAATAAATAAAATTGAAAAAAAGAGAAAATTATGAAATCTAAAATTAAGTTTTTGAAAAAATTTTATAGGCCATGGAAGATGAAAATTATATTGAAAAATTTAGTTATTCCTTGAGATTATAGCAGATCAAGGCCAAAAATATATATTTTTTACAAACTGCTCATTAAATTAACCATCCTAAAAACTATCATACATTTATCATTTACAGGGTGCCAGGCACCGTGCAAGCACTCTATAATTCATATCTCATTTAATCCTCACAACAACCTGCAGCTAAATATATAAGAGAAAATTGAGGCTCAGAGGGATTTAGATAACTTAGGTCAAACTAGCAAGTGGTGGATAGAGGATTCACACAAAGGCAATGCTTCATTAGAGTCTTCAGGACCCAAAACTTGCAGAGAATTATGTGTAATGAATTAATTCTCTCAGCATATTCAAACTTTTTCTTTCAAATATTTACAAAAAGAAGCTTCTAATCTTTAATTCAGGGGTATGGGTAAAGAGTGATTTTTTTTTTTTTTTGGTCTTTTTCCGTGTCTGGCAACGGATCGCAACCCTCAGTGTCGCCCCCGCACCGGACCGGGACCGGCAACGGGATCGCAGCCCGCGGTGTTGCTCCCGCGCCTCGCTCAGCCAGTGAGCGGGAACCGGTCTGTATGTGGGATCCGAAGCCTCGGCGGGAGCGCCGCCGCGCTTCCCAAGCGGTGCACTATAGCAGTGCGCCACCGGGCCGGCCCGTAAAGAGTGATTTTTTTTTTTTTGGTCTTTTTCCGTGTCTGGCAACGGATCGCAACCCTCAGTGTCGCCCCCGCACCGGACCGGGACCGGCAACGGGATCGCAGCCCGCGGTGTTGCTCCCGCGCCTCGCTCAGCCAGTGAGCGGGAACCGGTCTGTATGTGGGATCCGAAGCCTCGGCGGGAGCGCCGCCGCGCTTCCCAAGCGGTGCACTATAGCAGTGCGCCACCGGGCCGGCCCGTAAAGAGTGATTTTGATGTTTGGCATTTAACAATTCACTTGTGTTTAAAAAAATAAGTCATATTGGGTGATGATAGGACAAAACAAAACATCATTTCAATCATTATCTCCCCAAACCTAAAAAAGAAATATCAGGGACAGTGTATAAATCACTCTTAAATTAAGAATTTTGTGTAGATACTCTTGAAACCTCAGAGAATCTTTCATTTCAACTTTTACTTAGTATTCTCTCTAGTCAAGGCCAAACTCATCTAATTGAGTATCAGTGCCTTGGGCAGATACAAAGTAATTTTTAAAAAGCTTTGACTTTGCATGATCACATAGAGAGTCAGTCTCAGACAATGGCTCCCTAAGTTGGATGCTAAACAGTTCGTATATCTGTTTTCAACAGTTCAAAAACATTTATCCTCAGCTATCCACTTTTAGCTTTGATTAATTATAACTAGCATCTCACACCTTAGTGCAGCAATCAGCAGCTGGCCAGTGGGGTAACTTTTTGCACTTTTTCAGAGGAAGATGAAGTAAGAAGAAAGAGTTAAAATGATACTTGGTAATTTTGCCTAACAGCTTGGCCCATAAAGTTTTAGAAAGTTCAGCCAAGTCTCCTCAACTCTCTGCTTCAGATAAAATTTCTCATTCGTATCCATCCAAGTGGTCAAGCACTCCAAAAGCCAAGAAGAGAAAGTAAACAGGAAATACATTCCAACATGCTGATATTAATATACAAAATTATAACTTCAACCATCTTTCCATAATTCCACAGAATAGCACACAATAGTGTGATCTTATTTGCATATAACAAATAGGGAGATGGCCTTTATAAAACCCAGATCTTCAAGTACAGCTGATATGAGGGCATAGTACCATGTGTCAGAGCCAGAGAAGGAAATGGTTCTGAAGTCAAGAGCACCTGAAACAGCCTCTGAATGTCAGACTGAAAAAAAAGAAAAGAAAAGAAAAAGATTGCTATCTTTCAGGGACTGAAGTGGGAGCTGAAGTGCTCTCCCTCAATTAGGCAAAGTGTGGTGCAGCTGATTAACCTGAGTGTTACCTTGGTAACCCAAGAATTACACTGTAAATGAAATATGTTCAATGATAGGTACCTTTAATCACACAAGAGCCACATGAGCATTTTAAGCAAGAGAGACATAAATCTTGGGTTTCCAGCACTTTAATCATTCATGAAATAACCGTCTTTTTTGACAAGAGGCAAGCACGGCCACTAGTTATTAAACAAGTAGTAACAGAACATGTGTTTTAGTGTAGCCATGAAAGATGCAAGGCTTCAACTCCAGGCTTGATAACTGTAAAACAGTGCCTATGAAATGGAGTTATTATAATTTTGACTGACATATATAAAGCAGAGATTACTAAACTGTCTTTTGATTTTTCAGTAGATCCTAGTTTATAAAAGGCTATGTTGCTGCAACAAATCAAAAAAAGTATTGCTTCCCTTCTTAAAAATCCTCCATACAAAGGAATCAGCATCACTGGTATTTGTTGCATTGACATTCTCTCTCTATATTACACATCCCTCAAAGAGATTTCATAGAACAGATAAAATAAATCCTGCAGAGAGAGAGAGAGAGAGAGAGAGAGAGAGAGAGAGAGAGTGTGTGTTTTGCTATTTCCCCCCATAACAGAACCAGTATCATATAAAATAACAATAATAATAATAATTAGGTCCTGGACCCCATTCCTTTCTTGTACTTCTATTGAATTCCAAATGCCTCTCTTGGCCTTCCAGGGCACTGGGAGCACTAATAAACATTTGAAAACTAAATGAAGCTTTTCAAGTGCTCAAGACTGCCTCCAGGACATGCTTGTGACCACCATCTTGAACTTGAGTCTAAAGAGTAAAGTCCTAGGGCCATACTCAGAGCTTTAAAGACACATTTTAACATTGATGGTGAGCCTTTTAAACCCTGTGATCAGGTGTGGGGGAGGAGGTCAGCCATTCATTCCTCTGTGTGGCTGTGCCTTCGCCAAGGGACACTGCTTCCAAAGATCTCAGTGCCTTTAGTTCTGTTAGAAAGAGATGGACAGACAGACATACATACATATACCCCAATTCCCTTCTCTCTTTAGGACTTTCATCTTATTCATTTAACCCTTAATCATATACTACCCTAAGGCTGTGTTTCTCAAAGTGTATTCTAGAGAATACTCTGAGAAATATTTATAGGATACGTCCATCAAAAGTGTTCAGGGCCGAATGAAATACCGGGTTAAACAAAGTTTAACCTGTTTCTTTATTAAGTACTTTTTGGAGCCTTTTGTGCTAATATTCAGTGGCCTCCTGCCAAACACTCGGTGTACAGTGGAGAATAAAACAGCCACGGTCCCTGTCATCAGAGATGAACATTCCAGATAGCCCACTAGAATGTGTAAGCTAAAGTGTCATCTTGCATTTTATCTGGCACTTTGTTTTCCAAGGCTCTTTGATATCCTTGGCATAATAGACCTGGGATGTAGTGGGTATTAAAATCTCCAATTATACTCATGAATTAAATTGTGTTTTTTATGTTGATTAATGCTATCACCTTCTCAGTTGTTCAGTCTTGAAAACTGACAGTCCTCTTCTATTCCTCCTCTCACCCTTGAAGCCAGTTGTTAGCAAATCCTCACAATCTTTGTGTCACTTCCAGACTTAAGCCCCAGTCCTAGTTTACACTCTTAATTCTTCTCACTTAAACCAATATCACCTGTCAACCAGTCCCTCTATCTCAAGAACCCCACCTCCCCCAAACACACACACGTGCGCATGTGTGTGTGCACACACATGTCTGCTTTCTTACACAGCAATCCAAGATATTCCAGAGTTTTTTCTTAGCTTCTCACTGCTCCCAGAGTTTTCTTAGCTTCTCACTTTGGTATGCAAAGACCTCCATGATTTGAATCCCAAAATTAGTGTTTCCATTCTTATCTCACACAGTCCTGTCTTCCCTTCCCCTGGCTTTTACCCACTAAGTTCCAGCAACACCTATCTATTTAAGAACTGCAAACTTTCTGCAAAAAGCTTTTGTCCCATATGCCAAATGAAATACCATCCATTTTTCCGCTTTAAATCCTGCAACTTCCATGAAGTCTCTCCTGATCCACATAATCAGAATCGCCTCCTATTCCTGTGCTCCTGTGGCTCTTTATTCAGACTTCTAGCATAACGCTCATCACAGTCTACCCCATATTCAAAGCTTTTTATTTATTTGTCAGTCTCATTTCCTACCTTTTGAGATGCTAAGAACCAGAGACTGTATCGTTTTATATCACTACAGCACATCCTGTACCAGGCACATAGTAGGCATTCATTTCACATTTGTCGAATGAACTCGAAACAAATTAGACTAGAAAGACATTGGTTCAAAATGGGATCCAGAACAGGGTTGTAAGCAGGCATCATTAGAATGAACACAGCTTCTACAAGGCTGACCTGAGATGCCCAACCAGACAAATACAGACAAATTCAAGTGCTATAGAGGGAATAGTAAGACATTTCAGGTGCACTTAAAAAAATAACACTGCTCTTTAAAGAGTTAATGTGCCAATTTCAGCTGGAATAGATGTCTTTAGTGTCCAGGTATTCCTCAGAAAACACTGGGGAAAGGAATAAAAGTAACACATTGATGGCCAATTGAAACATAATCAGTTGTGAATCACTTACACTTGCAGTGATGTATTGCATATAGGGCATTGTTTCTCCCTGTTTTAATCACCTATGAGTTTAGGTAGTCTACATGGTTATTCTCTTAAGAAAGGTTCTACACATACATTGAGGCAGAGATGCCTAATTTCCCCCAATAGCCACTCTTCCCTTCTTTTCATTAATAAAAGTCCCCTCTGCTAGGGAGTTTCAGCTAGGTATATAATTGCTGAGCTAGGGACTATATTTTCCAGCATTCCGTTAAAGTACGTGTGACCTTGAAGTTAATTCTGGTCAACAAGATTTAAGCAGAAGTGATTTGTGCAACTTCCAGGTCATGCCCTCAAAGGAAACTTCTTACCCTCCATGTCTTCTTTCCCACTGCATGTGGAATGAGACCCTGGGATGACCGTGGTGAGCCTGCCTTGCAGTTGAAGTCAATGCCCTAGAGGACAGTGGCAGAGCATGACAGAAAGAATCCAGGTGTTTGGACTACCTCATGGAACGAAGCTATCCTACTTGCCTGCAACAGCTGTCAGCACAAACATTCACATAGAAGAGGAGTAATTTTACTATTTTGTTTAAACATTGATTATTTCAGTCTATGATAAAGCAGCCTAACCAATATCTGACCTAACAAATGTCCTTACATATTTCCATGGAACCTTAAAATCTCTGTCCCCAAAAGTAACAACTGTTACCTGGAACAGCACAGCATGAACACCCTGGTATGGGTCTGTTCACCAGATTAGTCCATTATCCCCAAAAGAGAAAAGAGAGACCAAGAGAAAGGAGCATAGCACAGGCATATTTTTGGTGCTAGAGAGGGAAAGATAAAAGTCAGAAGAATGGGACACTCAGGTAGGGTGCTCTTGTACAGTACTGTTCTCTGGAACAAAGCCATGGAAGAAAAAGCAGCAGCAAGGACAGAAAAGTGGGAGGCAGAGTGGCCTAGACCAGGTTTCATGAAGCAGATGGCCATGCGGGTGTTCACTGTGCTGAGAGCTCCTTGAGGGGAGTGACACTTCATCTTTTTTCTAAAACTTCCAGTGCATTACACACAAACCATACACGTTTTTCAAATGTAATGAATAAATGAATAATCAACTGACAGTAGCTGATCAGTTTTCTGTTTCAATACCTGATTTCCTATTAATCTCTCATCCGTCATAATGATACCAATAAGTGCTTTTAGAAACTATTAAATGATTTTGAATTTGCTACACTCCCGGGAAGCAAAGAAATCCTCAAGTGTCTACCCGCCAGAGTGATATCAGGAAGCAACAGGGAGCAGCCAGAGAGGCAAGTAGCAGATGCCAAAATTAGGAAGCAGTTTACACTCTTGCAGCAGAAAACCTGTAGAAGGAGTGACGGATGGCAGCACAGGGAGGAACCTTTAACTAGGCTTTGCTCGGCATGGCATCAAGTAAGTAGCATCAGCTGCACTCGGCGAAGTAAAAAAAAAGTGTCTGTATGCTGAGATGTCAGCTTGTAAAAGTGTCAGTCTCTAAAATAAATCAAGTAGCAAATGGAAAACATATAAATAACTATACTTGATGCCAGCAACACTAAGTAAGAAAAAAGAGCCATTTTAAAGGAATTTTCCTTGTTAACCACACAGTAAATTGGGCTTAGCAAGTGGGTTTTCAAGATTAGCAAATGAAGTTTTCCAGTTTTATGTAAAGAAGATGGTGGTTGCAGGGTCTGGTGGGAAGGGCACTGATGGCAAGAGGCCAGCACCGGGGCTTTTGCCTTAACTCTGTTATTATGACACAACTTGTGTCTCTCAAGAATTCTTATCTTCCCTTCAGTTTCCGGCTCATAAAATTCTTCCCTTCCCTTTGCTGCGCCTCACCTGCTCACAGAGTTTAAGAACCTGATAATGATACCACAATCATAACCTCAAATTGGGGAAACAGGGCCAAACTGTTACCCAGAGAATAAAGTGTGTGAATTCAGAAGCTGGGAGGGCTCCACCGCCCCACGAATACACCCGACCATCTGCTCAGTGGTACTCACATGAGTCAAAACCTCACTCTCTACAGCATAAAATGCTAACGTCCCAAAAGGGACATTGCACAGGCCTGAGGTGTCAGCGTGATGCAGCAGATGAGACCATCAGCTTCAGGACCAAGCGATCCAGGTTCAAATGTTACTTTAACCCTTTATCAAGTGTGTAACTTCAATAAGTTCCAGTCTCCCCATCTGTAAAATGGGGTGGAGGTGGGGATGAAATATCCACAGGTCAGCTGAGAGAAATAAATGATAGAAACAGGTTATCTCCTGCACAGGTAAGAGAATGTTTTTTCCAAGCATGGGTAGAGACAAAGCCTTAGCGATCAAAACAGAAATCCTGCTGTCTGCAGGTAGGTGAGAGGAGACAAAATCTTATCTCTACTGGCGAATCACAAGGGCTTGGCTTCTCTCCTTAGCTGTGCCTCCCAGTATCTGGAATCTCACTTCCAAAGGTTGGAGCTCTCTGGAGTCCTTCATAGTCAATGGAAAGCCTAATCCACTCTTATTTATAAGTGAGTTTCTTTGGACTGGGCCTCAATTTTTGTCTTCATCTCTATCTAATGATTACTTTAGCTCTGAGGTACTTCCCCCCAAAAACACATGGCTTAAAAGGGTGAGGATAGAGAACCAAGAATTGAAAATGTTTATCTCCCATCTCTACTCCCTCACTCCCTTCAAGGACTCACATTTGCTACAAGTTCTCTAAGTGCCTCCATTACATAAGACCCACTGAAATGTCCACTTTATAACATTAATTCATGAGGATATTTCCCCCTCGGGTGATTTCATCTGCATTTAAAAGAAGCATTTAGGATTAAATTAGTTATATGGCTATTTCTGAAAGACATACCTGTATTTACATCCTCCTCCTTGTTTAAATATATATACGTACCTCTACAAAATTATCACCTCCAGTGATCTGATCTAATTCTGTGAAATCCTTCTGTTATAGAGTTTTCCCTTCAGATCCCTTAATTATGACTTCATTCTCTTCCTTGGGCATTCTACTAACCTACTAATCCAAACAATTATAATTAGGAGGTTTTCTAGGTTGGAGTAGTTGAGTTGGTTACTAGCCAACCTGCTGCATCTAAAGTAATTATTTAATAATGAATAATTTGGCTGGCTCACGCCAACAGTTTCCTCTGTAACATTCCTAATTTTCCAGTAGATTAATGTCTTCTTTCCTACACATATAGATTTTCTGTCATGTAAATGTTCTTCCACTAGTACTGCCTCTATCTTGCTATCACTCAGCAATTCTCTATAGGTAACAAGAGTCCAATGTATTATGCATGTTCTATTGCTCTAATAAATAAAAGGATTAGCTTGTTTACAGCTGCCAGTGCAGTCTGTTAATCTGGCATTTCGTCTGGCTGTGTTTGACTGCAGAGACTAAAAATGAAGCCTGGCTTCATTTTTCATTTTTTCAGAAACATAAAATGAACAAGCTAACTTCTCAGCTATCCAACTATGATACTGAAATGAAAAATATGTATTTATATCTTTACTTTTTCTCCCAGTCCCTTTCAACGTCACTGCTGGGTTTTTTCATGGCTGAAGAGTATCTTAGTTAGTTACATGATTATTTATCTTTGTGACTCTCACAACTTATAGACAAATCCTTTACTTAGAGAGAAATAGAATAAAATTTATAGTCCCTAAATTAAAATTTCAGAAACAATGCCTTGATCATAATATTCACAACTTTAATAACTTACTGGAAGGCAAGAACTCCTTTTCCTGGGCCTTCTAGAAAGCAGACACTGCTTAAGCTATCTTCAAAATATGCTTCATGCAACTTGGTGATATTATGATACCCATCTCTAAAACCTCCAGAAGACTTCCTGTTGCAGTCTGATTCAAACATAACTTTATGCTGATCTATTGGAATTTATCAAACATGTCATCCTTCCTTTACTTTTTTTCTTCATCTGCTCTTTTCTTTCTCCTTTGTAAAATATTTTCATGGGCTTTCTTATGTCGCTACATCTACAACCACTTTCTTTCTTTCATATAATGCTTTCTTAACACTTCTCCCATAAGATCTTTCCTAACCTACTGGAGTACACCCAAAACATGACAAAAGAACAAGCTGCCACCTGCAGCAAATATGAATGACCTTTCAAGTCCCTTTCAATCAAGGATCTATGATTTCTTTATTCCATTTACATGCCTCTACCATGAGCTGGGGCTGTAGTCAGTGGAAACAGAAAATAAGAAATGAAACAAATTTGTTAAAATTAAATTCACTAATAGAAAACTCAGGATACCCCAGATGAGACACTTATGACACAGAGAATTATCATCTCATTGCCTTCACATCTCATGCACCTATAGTGTTTTCTGAAAGGCAGGGCCACCAACACAGTGGAAACAGAAAATAAGAAATGAAACAAATTTGTTAAAATTAAATTCACTAATAGAAAAGTCAGGATACCCCAGATGAGACACTTATGACACAGAGAATTATTATCTCATTGCCTTCACATCTCATGCACCTATAGTGTTTTCTGAAAGGCAGGGCCACCAACAAAGGCCAGCATTTATACTCCTTTGAATTGTTTTGAATTTGGCATAAATCTTGCAAAGCTCAGTTTCCTGAAACATTTAAAGGAAAAAGTAGAAAATAAATCTTACATCTTTTCTACAAACTATCTAACACTTTGAGCATGGCAATGTGGGTTAGGGGACAATCAAGAGAAGGATAAGAAGTGATCAGTTACTCATATGTGTCACAAGACAAAAGAGAAAATATTTATTGAATGCTCATTGTGTGATGGACATAAAGCCAAGGGATTCACAGCCATTACTTCATTTATTCCCCAAACAACCCTGTGAGATGGATACTGTTTTATTCTCATGTTACAAATGGGGAAGCTGAGACTTGAAGTTAGGTGATTTGTTCCAGGCCAAACAATACAAGAAATGAAGCCTGAATCTAAATCTAAGCCTATTCCTCCAGAACCCAAGCTCTTACCACTCTCTAAAACTGAAAGACTCCAAGGTTTGAACCTAACATCCAAAGGATTTACTGATTCTATTGTAGTTTTCAGGCAATATTAATCACATTAACACTGCCCCAACCTTTCAGCTTAGACTGGAACCCAGTGGATATTCTATAAATTAGAGAGTAATGATGATGCCTTTCTCCCAGAATTGCCAAAGCAGGTCCAGCATAAACTCAGCTGCCAGGAATATTACAGCATCAAATAAATACTGCACCAAACAGGATCCTCATTTTTTGCCAACCAGGTGGCACTGTACATATGGCAGCACTGCTCCCTAGCAGGAGAAACATAGGGGGAAACAACCTGAATGATGAAAACAGCAGGCATTTAAATACTTCCACTCAGACAGCAGGTAGCTTGTTCCTCAATCTACCTTCTCATTTTGCTAATTATTTCTCCTTTTTGCCTGTGTAATTTTGATGTGGGCAATCATTTGAAAAACTATGCACAGGAGATTTTGAAATTTCTGAGTTCAAATGAATTAGACATACATAATTAGAACATTAGGTAGTTTTTTCCAGAAGTATAAACTGTACTTGAATGTCAGTGACAAGCTCATGAAGATAAGGCTTAAATCTATCCAGTGCTTTGAATATTGGTATCTTGGGCTAGGGAAAGTGCATGTTGATGGATTGTGAATGCTAAATGGTAATAATGATAATAATGCCTCTCGCTGATTTAGAGCTATATCCTGTTCAAAGTTTTTTCAGGACCATTAACGCATGGATTATATGAAAACAAAGGGACATGAATGGTGATGATTAAGGATTAGCTTGTATTTTTTTATTAACTCCTCCACCGTCTTCCCAAACATTGCAGATTCTTGTATAGTCATGTGTTCTATAGAGAAAAAGTTTATTAATTAAAAATATATGTTGCCACCAGTTTAAATGTTGTCTACATGGAAAGCCAATCTCTATTCTTCAAGCTCTAAACGCTTTTCTTCCACAGCAAAGAGTTGAGGATTTTATAAATTACCCAGACAGTTACCTGAACCCGCCCCCATTCTACCCTCCCACCTGCTTTGTTTAAGTAACTTGCTGACAAGTGAAGGAAAGGTGAAGACTGATAAACACTTACATAAAATCATATGGGAAGAGGGCTTCAGTATTTAAAATATTGAAATATAAATCATTATTTTCAGGACTGGAGATTTCGGGAAAGCTTGGAGTTAGTAAACCAAAAAGATAATAAATTGGCAAGTATTTAGTGACCACTTGCTGTGTTTATATTAATGAGATGAGCTATATGAAAGATGCAAAAGATATGAAAAGTTAAGTTGATGACCTCAAAGAACAGGTATTCGTTATCACATTAAAACTCACTGGTAGGTAGGCTATGTATTTGTGTGCGTGACCACACACACACACACACACACACACACACACACACACACACACCCCATACATATGCACAGACAGTATGAGCATCCAATTTTTTTTTTTTTTTACTTTCAACCCATGAATTTACTTATTTGAAGTGGAAAGCTGAAATTTTAGACAAAAATAATTCAGAGGAAGTCCAATAGCTTTGCTCACTGACAGAAGATTGGTCAATGCTTTTCTTGATCACATTTGCATCCCCAGGGCCTAACAGTCTTTAGCCAGTGCCTAATAGCTGTACTGCAGGAAACAAAGTGAAGGAAGGTGGAGAAGGGGGAAAGGGGGGTAGAGAGAGTTTAGGAAGTTAAAGAAGGAGAAGAGGAAAGAAGAAAGGAAAAGAGAGATGGCCTGGGAATTCGTAGAGACAGAGATATGTATTTCTGTTTTCAGCCCATAACATGTGTTCAAATGTTTCTTCACTTTTCTTTCTGTATCTCCTGGGTATTGTTATTCTTAAGACTTAACTCAATGTTCCCAAATTCATGAACTGACATCTGAGCCTGATCCTCTCAAACTGTGGTGAAAGCTACAGATTTTTTACACAAAGCACCTGTGGCTATTTTTCAATTTCCAGAGGTTTCCACCAAGCTCCAACTCCTCATCTTTAGTCCAAACCCTTGAATCCTGGTGTGGGGGCACAGATTCCGTCATTTCCTTCTCCCTGATTTGCCTTTTCATCTGGCTTCCTCAAAATAACACCTCTGCTAAACCTCCTGCCTGGATTTTAGCTGGGTTTCTCATCCCTGTCTCTCATCTCCATAAACTCCATGGTCTGGAGCCCTTGGGCCAGTCCTACCCCAGTTTTTGGAAACCAGCCCATCTAGTGCCCCAGGTTCTCACTTGTCTGAGAGTGGAGGTCCAAGTCCTGATGTTTCTGAGAACCACTGGTGGCAGGACTATAATCATTATAAGGCGCCTCAGAGTTTCTGTTACTTATGAGACCTCCCCACCTCAGTTTCATCATCAGAAAAAAGCAAATAAGAAGAATGATCTCAAGTATACAAGAATACTCTAGTAAACATTAAAATTTTTGTAGGAAGCGCCTTGCAAATTGTGATAAACTACACAAATACTAGTGATTTTTCAGAGGGTTCCCAAAGGAACTGTTATCAGACAAGGGAAGAAACAAAAATAAACAACAAAAACAACTTACCTTGTTCTCAGTTACATCCCACACAAAAACTAGAACCCTTTCTTTTGCCAGTGCTATGATATGATGTAATACTACACCTGTAGTGTTTGTTGTAAGACTGACTATTTCTTGTTTAGTTATTTGTCTCATCCCCAGCAGAAAATTGTGTACCTCCCAGTTTTATGCTCACTACTGGGGTTCAACAAGAGGCCAGAGGGAAGTTTTGAAAGAAAAGAACAAATGCCATGAAAAGGGAGACAGTGCTGTAAACCACATGCATGTGACTCCCAGAGAGGCCCTGGCACAAAAAGCAGTCCTGGCTCGTGGGGGAGTGGGGAAGGGTGTGGCAAAGGGAATGTGTGATTCCAGCAAGGCCTGCTGCCTGTCATGTCAAAACCTATCTTGTGGTCAGTGAGGTTTCCCAGTTTCTTATGAGTTTTCAAAAAAATACCCCACTAAGTGGGAGGGGGATTTTTGGTTTTTATGTTTTAACATCACAGGGTAGTTAGAGCCACTCTTCAGGAAGCCCCGACAGCATCTCAGACCTAATTTTAGGAAAAAAAGAAACTCAAGAGTCCATTATTTCAGAGAGAAACCCCGCATCTGAGAGCACTCAGCTCCATCACTGCAGTTATTTCTGAGGTTAAACCAAATAAAACCTTCAAAAGTGTGAGTAACTGCCCTGAAATTTCTTTTCCTGTCACAAGCACTAATACTAAATTAGATTTAGGATTGCAGATACCAGAAATCACTGTAGAAACTTTCCCTTCTTTTTCTTTCTTTTCCCAAGAAATTCCTCATTGTATGCACTTGGAGTAGCACCATTGTGTCGTTTCTATGACTGGATCCCCAAATTAGTTAAACCATCAAAGCGCACTATTTCCCTTCTTTTTCTTTCTTTTCCCAAGAAATTCCTCATTGTATGCACTTGGAGTAGCACCGTTGTGTCGTTTCTATGACTGGATCCCCAAATTAGTTAAACCATCAAAGCGCACTGTTTTTAAAAGCCAGTGTATAGTTTCCATTGTTCACAGTTATCAAATGCGTAGATGCTGCAGTGATCATATAACTCTTCCCTGACTCATTATTTCTCAGGTGAAATCTTACTGGGTCTGTGGTGTACACTGTGATGTCAGTTCATGCCGTGATTTATATGTGAAGAGAATGTTCCACATCTGTAAGACAAGCAATACTTTGCTTTTCAGCATTTCCAGGGACTAAAGAATATGCATATGAACAAAAAAGAATTCACAACAAAAGTTAATGCATTCAACAAGCATTGACAGAAGTGGGGTGCAAAGATGCTGTGCAGCTTGCCCGAGTCGTGTGGTTTATACGTGGCTGAGCAGAGCCTCTGGCCCAGATCTCTGGCCCCGAAGCCCAGACTCTTCCCGCTGTATCACACTGTTACCCATCAGGGATCTCACAAACTCTATGGGGAGAGAAGACAGAGATTTTTTCATTTGCTCAGTAAATGAAATTTATTCTACTGTGTACCTATCCAAGTGACAAGCATTACGTGGAACACAAGAGAAAGTGGGATGTTGGCCAAAGAGAGGGACAAAGTCCTATAGGCAGGCACACGATGGAATCACTGGGATGCATTTGAGCAGGCGCCCAACGGGGGGTGACAGATGGAGTACTTCTGGAAGGACAGGTCTGAAAGTGGGGATGGACCAGGGGAGGAGCTTCATTTTAACTGAAGTGAATGGTGTTTAGGGGTACATAGAGAGAGGGAGCTATACATGGAGTGGTGTGTATGGAGTGTGGGCAATTTAAAAGGTTGGAAAGGCCGGCCCGGTGGCGCACTGGAGAGTGCGCCGCTTGGGAGCGCGGTGGCGCTCCCGCTGAGAGTTCGGATCCCATGTGGAGACTGGTTCCCGCTCACTGTCTGAGCGCGGTGCAGGCGCAACACCGAGGGTTGCGATCCCGTTGCTGGTCCCCGGTACGGGCACGACACCGAGGGTTGCGAACCTGTTACCGGTCAGTAAAAAAGACAAAAAGGAAAAAAAAAAGGTTGGAAAAATGCAGGTTGAGGCCGGAGTCTAGAGAGCTTTAAATGCCAGAATAAGAAGCTGTGTTTTATTTCTTAGGCAATGGAAAATTGTTGAAGGTGTTTAACTGAGGAGTTACTTAGTCAGATCTGTGCTTCCGAATGATGTATCTGGAAGGAGTGTGTATGTGGATAAGTGAACAGTGGGAAAGAGCCCGTGGCTGTAGCCCAGATGGGCAATACGGAGTGGTATTGGAGCAGTGACAGTAACTGGGGAACAAGGAGGTAAGACTGGATGCCTTGTATGAATAAGGTAAGGAAATCTCCAGCAACAATTTATAAGCAATGTCCTCTAATGAATAACATCCTCTAGAAATATAACTAAGTATAAACATAAGCATCCAGTTTGATGAGTGTATATTTCCAGCAGTTCAGCAGGCACTCAAAACATAAAGCTTCCTGAATATAGAAAACACCAAATATCCAGGCATCAGGGTCACCTCAGAATTTATCCCTAGACATGACTCGCTCCCAGCCACACAGGTGCCTTCTCCTTCTCTGAGATGGGAAAGAACAATGATTCTCTCACTCAGTTATGTAACCTCACAGGGTCATGATTGGAGAAAGACTATTTCCAAAGCCCTGTAGGCATACATGTCCCAAATTAACTGGCTACAAGTAAAGGAGAACACTAGTGGAAAGGAGAGAGACAAAGGGACAGTTACATGTGAGCTTCGAGTTTTTCTCCAATGGGCATGGCTGCACTAAATCATCCACACTCCCTCGCACTGATGCCCTCCTGCCTGCAGTGTGCATTCACAAGCAAGCAGATCTCTTTCTCATTTATTCACTCATGCACTCAATCACCCCACAAACATATATGGAACACTCCTTGGCAAGGTGCTGGGATTTGGCCCAGGTCCTGAGAAATCACAGAGTGATATCTGACAATGTAAAGAATTAAGAGTGCAGCCACAAAAAGAGCGAGGCTGCCTGACTCAGATGAGTGGAAACCTGTGACTTGGCCCAATGGCTCAAAGCAGCTTGGCGAAGCCTATGACGACTGCCAGACAGAGGTGGGCAGGCTAGCCCTGGAAGGCTCCAATCACCACTCCTCAGTGCCTCTTTGACCCTGGCATTTCTACTCTGGGGAGATGAAGCAAGCAGAGGTAAAAAGGTAAAGCCCACTTTTCCTTTTAATAGCATATTCCTAGAGTGGGCCCAGTAGCGGTAGGCAGAAAATCTTAAGCATTAAAGCAGTCAATAGGGACTCTAATGTACCAACAGCAATTTTATCCTGATGAAAAACATTAGCTCGCATAATAAAGTTGGGGCAGAATTGTTCTGAGTGGTGTGAGGAGAAATGTTTTGCTGACTGCTGTTGAAATGGGTAAGAGACTTTGCATATTATATCACCATTTTTTGTTGTATTTCACATGCAGTGTTTTTCTGCTCTTGACTTTGAGGTGTGAGGGGGAGGCTCTAATCATATGGCCTTGTGCAGATGCTCCATTTGCATTTCTATTAATCCAGGCCCTCCTGGAGATGCTCGAGCAGAGACACAGCATGCTTTGTGTTTGAACTTGTGAGAACCCATACCACCGCTTAATAACTTAATACATATGTATAGCCTCCCTCACACAGCCCACTAGGAGGCAGAAGCAGGAGGAGGTGCCACCAGCTTGCAGACTGCAGGGCTCTACAGAAATGTGTTCTGACAGGAAGGAGCACCTTGCTCAGCAAAGAGTCCCTGTGCCTTAATCCCATCAAGCCAACCCACCTGCCTGGCTGGGGAAGCCAGTTTTTCACGTTTGTAGCCAAATCATTAGTTCTCAGTGGTCAGGAATAGCTGAGTGGGGCTGACAGGCCCCTTGCAGTATTTAACTTTATAAGATGGCAGTGGCCGTCCTTGTGTGCCTGGCATGAATTAGGTGGTACAGAATTTTAAAATGCAGGTAATAGAGGGAAGCAGGATGGTGTAGTATGGAAAGCATGGGCTGTACACTCCGGCAGACAGTTTTTGAACCTCAGCTCCCCTCTTACTATTTGAGAGACCTTAGCAGATCACTTTAACTTTGTTGAGGCTTGGCTTTCTCCTCCAAAAAACAGGGATAGTATCTTCCTTGCTGGGTTGCCACGAGAATTTTGTAAAAGACATCGGTACAAGCGGAGCCCCTCTGGTAGGGTGTGTAGTAAGTTGTACTGTTATTAGTAGTGTACATCATCTGGTTGCATTGCGTAGCTTCCTAATTTGGCCTGTTGATTCATTCATAGGCTGTCTTGCCGGGATAAACAGAAGAGGGGCCCGATGCGGGAAGGTGAGTGGTCACCTTTGAGGCCTTCAGCCCTATAAGCGTGACACATGAACCAAACTGATTCTGAGAAAACTCCTCTCTAGTGGTTTTGTGAGGAAAATATACACCATCATTTTTAAATGGACTTAGGGTTTCCCTCTAACTTGTGAATTTTGTGTTGGGAAAATCTATGAAATTGGCAAATGAGTGAAAATCACTAAAAGTTCTACTAAGAATCTCCAAGGGAAGCCCAGCAGGGCAACCATCATGGCAATCCCCATTTCTGCTGAATATCACAAGAACTACTTTCTGTTTTTGAGAAGACTTAGCATTCCAGAAAGAAATCTCACTACCTGTTAAGATTTTCCTAAGATTACAAGAATAAGAAAAATTTCTTCCTTTGCCTTTCTTTTTTTTTTTTCCTGAAATAAACTGGAGATATATGTGAGAAATTAGAATTACAGATTCTCATTTTTTCTTATCATTTTTTTCAAGTTTTTTTGTCATATTATTAGAATCTAACACATCGTGTATATTGATTTTATAAACAGTCAATGAGCAGAATGACAAATTGTGGAGAAGGTATTCTAACCGTGCAAATAAGCACCTGCCTTGGCCCCTTTCATACATGCCTAAAAAGTGGAAGAGAAGAGTTGTAATGAAAATTAAAAGATGGCTTATGGCGCTTCTCTAGGCAACCCTCAACCACATCACACTGCAGAGTAGAATGGATAAGTAGGGCTAAAGGGAAATATAACTATCCATGATTTTTATAATCTATCCACAAGGGTCATCATGTTCATCTAATGATTCTTCACAAGACCTCACACATATTAGATGTTCAATAAGTATGAAAAGGGTAGTGATCTATTTCTAAAGGTAATTTCTTAGAATTGATCCAAAACTCAATAAAAGCCTTTAAAGCAGCTGATTATTCCAGGGCACTCCACAATCAACTTTGTCAGACGATCAGGGGCGGTGACGAGTGGTCACACCCTCTCGGCCCATCACCATCTCCACCGCTCAATAAAAGCCTTTAAAGCAGCTGATTATTCCAGGGCACTCCACAATCAACTTTGTCAGATGATCAGGGGCGGTGACGAGTGGTCAGACCCTCTCGGCCCATCACCATCTCCACCGTGCACGTGTGTTTGCAATCCCTACGTGCACTTTCTAGTTTCATTTTTTTTTCTTCTTCCACAACCCCTGCCCAACCACATGGTGGGTTTTAACCCAATCCCACACCTTGCCTTGTGCCAGTCTCTGCCTTATTTATTTAAACTCTAAGCTTTGGTCACTCACGTCCTTTGGTGTCCTCGAAATTTTCAAGCTATCCAATAAACTAAGTAATAACCTCATTTCATTGCCCAATGCCCAACTAGAGAAGAAATAAGGGAAGTTAGTAGTGAGGAATAATCCTACACTTAGGTCCAGTTTTATCCCAAAGTCTGAGATTTGGTGTTCCTTTACTGATCTCTGTTTCATTCTGATTTCCTAGAGGTCAGCACCTTTGTAGTGATAAAAAGGAATGCCCTCGGGTAATATTCCCATGTTCTGTCAGCCTCCAGCATCATTCATTCTGCCAAAACAGCTTGGCATGTGGGGCAGTGACTGTACCTACATAGCTTCTTTTTGGCTTAAGTTCAGGACTGCTTAGAGAAAAATATAGCCCTCAGCTTTGGAAACTGCAACCAAATCATTTGTGGCCTCTGGAGCCAGACTCCCTGTATTCCATTTACAGCTCTGCCATTTTCTAGCTGTTTGACATTGAGCAAGTCATTTGCTGTCTTCCCAACTCAGTGTCTTTATTTGTAAAATAGGGATAATAATGGTAGCTACCCAACAGAGTTGTTGTATGAAATGAGTTCATATATGTAAAGCTCTTGGAATAGTACGTAGCACATAGCAAATATTCAATTTATATTTTCTATCATTATTATTTTACAGACAGAAATGATTCATTCCTTTTTCTTCACATTTGAAGATATTTTCTTGTAACTTTTTGGTGTATCACTTAAATTGATTTTGTGATATTTTTCATCATAATCTAGAGCAATTTATTGTTACAATATTTACTCCATATGTAGGTCACATGTCAAATACTTAAATTGCCTTTCTTTATACTAAGGTACAATTGGGTTCTCTGAAGTTGTTCTGAACTGCCCTAATTTCTCTGTGACCTTCACAGTCACACACACAGAATTACTGGTGGTCCTCATTACATACCAGCAAAGATGATTTCTTGTTTGCTATTTTCAGTAAACACATTTAGCAAACTATGTTAAATAGAGCTCTGTGAATAAAAGCTGTCAATTAACCAGAATCTAGTTTTAATGCTTTCTTTGGGAAGTTGGGGAAGGAAAGAGCTACGTGTATCTTAACCCAGTGGAAGGACCCAGGGCAGGAGGTAGCCAGTAGCAAGGAAGCCAGCATGGGAATGTCAGAAAATAAGATCAAAGCTGAACTAGGGAAGAAGATAAGCAAAGAGTAGCAAAGCAGAATGAGGGTGAAGTTCAAAGTGGATGGTTCTGTGACAAAGGAAGACAGACAACATTTTAACACTGTCTGGACATTTCAGAAGGCCTGTGTTCTGTCTTTCCTCCAAGCCATGCTTTGGAAATTTAAATCGCTTCTTGGTTTTTTGACCAAATCCCCCAAATCAAGGATTTGTTAAGAAGAAAGGAAGGAGAGAAGGGTGGGAAGGAGGGAGAAAGAGAGAGACACAGACAGGATAGAAAATAATTGCCTTATTTATCCTGAGTTGGATACAACTTTATTCTAATCTGCTATACGTTTTACATATATAATTTATTCCAAAAATAAAATTCATTTTCATAATGATGGCACTGAATCTCAAGATCTTCAGAAAATGAAGATTTAAATGAATCATGAGGTAAAAATTAAAATATGTTCACCATACACTAGTAAGGCAGGAAATGACCTAAACTATTTCAGCCACAAATGTTGAAAAATGGGAAGGTTTTCTAACTAAATCTAAAAACTCCAAAATTTCACTAATTAAAATAGGGACTGCAAGAAAGGCTTCATCTCACAGAGCAACTGCAATCTTTTGGCAGGAGCTGCTTGGATTCCTTGTGCTGAGAAAGATTCTGAGGTCAATCCAGGCTGAACAGGACAGAGTGTTGTGAACGAGCAGTAATATTTTCCGTGGTGGTGTTTGTAATATACATTCTGTATTTTCACTATTTGGACCGTGAACGTGACATTCTCTAAGAAGCCCAGCTAAAAATCAAGATTTGGGTATATGAGGGAACTTCAAAAAGAGCATGGAAAAGTAGAATTGAAAGATAACAGGAATCTCCCATAAACTTTTTGAAGTACCCACGATATGTTACCACTAATGTTAAACAAATACTTAGTAAGCACTATTTGTCTGAGGAGTTACAAAATATTCAGTTTCACTAATTAAAATAGGGACTGCAAGAAAGGCTTCATCTCACAGAGCAACTGCAATCTTTCGGCAGGAGCTGCTTGGATTCCTTGTGCTGAGAAAGATTCTGAGGTCAATCCAGGCTGAACAGGACAGAGTGTTGTGAATGAGCAGTAATATTTTCCGTGGTGGTGTTTGTAATATACATTCTGTATTTTCACTATTTGGACCGTGAACGTGACATTCTCTAAGAAGCCCAGCTAAAAATCAAGATTTGGGCATATGAGGGAACTTCAAAAAGAGCATGGAAAAGTAGAATTGAAAGATAACAGGAATCTTCCATAAACTTTTTGAAGTACCCACGATATGTTACCACTAATGTTAAACAAATACTTAGTAAGCACTATTTGTCTGAGGAGTTACAAAATATTCAATGAAAAATAAAGTTCCAGAAAACTCCTACTTAAAATGAGACTGCAGGCCGGCCCGGTGGCGCACTGCTACAGTGCGCCGCTTGGGAGCGCGGCGGCACTCCCGCCAAGGGTTCGGATCCCACATACAGACTGGCCACTCACTGGCTGAGCGAGGTGCGGGCGCAACACTGAGGGTTGTGATCCCGTTGCCGGTCCCGGTCCGGTACGGGCGTGACACTGAGGATTGCGATCCGTTGCCGGTCACGAAAAAAGACAAAAAGGAAAAAAAAAAATGAGACTGCAGCTTTTTCTCAATGGGTTTGCTGCCAGAACACAGGTGTCATGTAAATCATCACTAAATCAAAGCCAAAATGGGAAAGGAAAAGATTCACATTAATATCATTGTCATTAGACATGTAGATTTGGGCAAGTCCACCACTACTGGCCATTTGATCTACAAGTGTGGTGGGATCGACAAAAGAACCCAAAAAGTTTGAGAAGGAGGCTGCTGAGATGGGAAAGGGCTCCTTCAAGTACGCCTGGGTCTTGGATAAACTGAAAGCTGAGCGTGAGCGTGGTGTCACCATTGATATCTCCTTGTGGAAATTTGAGACCAGCAAGTATGAGTGACTATCACTGATGCCCCAGGACACAGAGACTTTATCAAAAACATGATTACAGGCATATCTTAGGCTGACCATGCTGTCCTGATTGCTGCTGCTGGTGTTGGTGAGTTTGAAGCTGGTATCTCCAAGAACGGGCAGACCTGTGAGCACGCTCTCTGGTTTACATGCTGGGAGTAAAACAACTAATTGTTGGGGTTAACAAAATGGATTCCATTGAGTCACCCTAAAGCCAGAAGAGATATGAGGAAATCATTAAGGAAGTCAGCACCTACATTCACAAAATTGGCTACAACCCCAACACAGTAGCATTTGTATCAATTTCTGGTTGGAATGGTGACAACATGCAGGAGCCAAGTGCTAATATGACTTGGTTCAAAGGATGGAAAGTCACCCATAAAGATGGCAATAGCAGTGGAACCACACTGCTTGAAGCTCTGGATTGCATCTTGCAGCCAACTTGTCCAACTGACAGGCCCTTGCGTCTGCCCCTCCAGGATGTCTACAAAATTAGTGGTATTGGTACCATCCCTGTGGGCCAAATAGAAACTGGCATTCTCAAATGTGGCATGGTGGTCACCTTTGTTCCAGTCAATGTTACAACTGAAGTAAAGTCTGTTGAAATGCACCACGAAGCTTTGAGTGAAGCTCTTCCTGGAGACAATGTGGGCTTCAATGTTAAGAATGTGTCTGTCAAAGATGTTCATCATGGCAATGTTGCTGGTGACTGCAAAAATGACCCACCAATGGAAGCAGCTGGCTTCACTGCTCAGGTGATTATCCTGAACCATCCAGGCCAAATCACTGCTGGCTATGCCCCTGTACTGGATTGTCACACAGCTCACATTGCTTGCAAGTTTGCTGAGCTGTAGGAAAAGATTGATCAGTGATCTGGTAAGAAGCTGGAAGATGGCCCTAAATTCTTGAAATCTGGTGATGCTGCCTTGGTTGATATGGTTTCTGGCAAGCCCATGTGTGTTGAGGGCTTCTCTGACTATCCTTCTCTGGGTCATTTTGCTGTTCATGATATGAGATAGATAGTTGCTGTGGGCGTCATCAGAGCAGTGGGCAAGAAGGCTACTGGGGAGGGCAAGGTCACCAAGTCTTCCCAACTGACTATCCTTCTCTGGGTCATTTTGCTGTTCATGATATGAGATAGATAGTTGCTGTGGGCATCATCAGAGCAGTGGGCAAGAAGGCTACTGGAGAGGGCAAGGTCACCAAGTCTTCCCAGAAAGCTCAGAAGGCTAAATGAATATTATCCCTAATACCTGCCACCCCAGTCTTAATCAGTGGTGGAGGAACAGTCTCAGAACTGTTTATCGCAATTGGCCATTTAAGTTTAATATAAAAGACTGGTTAATGATAACAATGCATCATACAACCTTCAGAAGGAAAGGAGATTTTGTGGACCATTTGGGGTTTTTTTTGTGTGTGTGTGCGCGGCAGTTTTAAGTTATTAGCTTTTAAAATCAGTACTTTCTAATGGAAACAACTTGACCAAAAACCTGTCACAGAATTTTGAGACCCATTAAAGTAAAGCTTAGTGAGAAAAAAAAATGAGACTGCATTCACAGTTGCATTATGCATTTTTCATAATTTAGTAACTTTTATTGATTTCACTGTATTTTAAACACCGGCTCAAACCTCATGAGCATTAAGACGTTTGTGAACGTAACCAAATAACCACAACCATCAGATGTTCCACTAACCCCATTAACAACCACAAAGTTAAAGTCACTATAGCCTCACATTCCTCACAATGTATTCTTAAGGAGTTTGCAATTTAGGCACATTCTACTTTAGTTAATGAAGGTCCTAAAATTTTAAATGCTGGGATCCCTAATTATTCTTACTTGCTCATGGGCATCTAATTTCACATCCCAGAGATAAATCATTCTATCACTTAGATTAGTGCCCCTTAGCTTTTTGACCTTCTATGCATGTTTAAGTGTCTTTTCAGTTTGGCTTCTCCTTAATTAGAAGACGTCTTGTATTTTAAGAATGTCACTGTTTAAAACAATGTGAATTTTACATAACACATTTGCCTTGAAGCATCTGCAATGAACTTATTTTTATAAATCAAAACAAATATGAATTTAAAACCAGCCATTAGATTTTATAGCCAAAATGATATTGTTCTTGACCCTGTTGATATAAAAATTCAAATTCCTTTGTTCAAGATTGGTCCCTATAATAATACATGATTTTCATAAATCTCTTTATTTCTGGGAAGTTCAAAAGGAGCAAAAGCAAAATTTGCAGAAAAGCACCAAATTAGCAATTAAAGTCTCTAATGTAAGACCTAAACTGTAATGCTCTGTTCCAAAAGATTAAATATTAAGCCTTAGGAACAATTTATTCAGTTCCACAAAACAGAAAGGGCAGCAGAGAAAAAGTGCAAACTTCAACATTAGTTGCCGAGTTTAGTGTTGCTTACAGTTTTCTTCTTTACTCTCAATCCTGTTACAAATAATGCAAACCTGTTTTTATTAATTTACATTAAGTTCATTTAACACTGATGAAACAGACCAGAAATGTATAATGAGGAACATTTAACAAGCTCCCGCATTAGGGCTAATCATGCTCTGTTTACGAGAGCTTATTTCATTCTTGGAAAATATCGTGGTAGAAAGCTCCATCCTTATTTAACAAGTGAAAGGGAGAGAGTCACCAGCCGCTGATAACAAAGAAATGAACAAGCTTAATAATCTCCGATTTGGTTTTCCACTCCACTTAATGATGGAGGCAATGCAAGCTCTACGGCCGGAGTACATGAGGAAGCATCCACAAGTACTGAAAATTTAATTAAAAGTCAGAAAGCCATTGCAATGAAAACTCAGCAGAAAGCCATTTATTTTTAAAATCTAATATATTCTTCATGACTAAAGGCTAAAGCACATGCTGACTTACACATTTAGCTGTAACTGATTTAAGCTACTTGATGATTTTTTTTTCTTTTTCCTTTTTTTCCCCCCCTCACAGGGTGGTGCTCAATTTGCAATGGAGTAAATTGGCAGAATTTAATTTGGTGGCTTTAGCTGTAACTGATTTAAGCTACTTGATGATTTTTTTTTCTTTTTCCTTTTTTTCCCCCCTCACAGGGTGGTGCTCAATTTGCAATGGAGTAAATTGGCAGAATTTAATTTGGTGGCTTTTTTTTTTTTAACTCTGTATAAGGAATCCTCATTAAAGCCACATGATCAGCTGTATACTTTTTTCATCATTAACTAGTCTAACTGCAGGTAAAAGAGATACAATTATGGATTTATATAAATCCTATTGTCAATTGATAGCTGAAAGACTGGTGAGTTACTTCATTTTAAATAGGTTATTTTTTCCCCTTAACCTTTCTTTGTTTTAATGAGGATACAGTTTGTCACTGTCTGAGAAGTCTGCTGGCAGGAAAGTCTCTTGGAAATTATAAGGAATAAAAAGTAGAAATGGGGGAAGATTCTTGGCTAAGTTTCAAATTTGCTGGAAGACTCCACATTTGAAATACATCTCCAGAGCAGTATATTTATTGTCTATCAGGTGCCAGCCTGTAGTACAGAAAGCCAGAATGATGACAGCACTTAAAGAAGGGCTTGAGAACAAAGAGAGTTGAGAGAAATCTCCCTAGACGTGGTAGAGTTGCAAGGAACGTTGGATAAAACACTGGGAAAAACTGTGCCTTCCGTATGACCTCAATATAGATATATTACCTTACCTTGTTCAGAAAAAAGGAGAGGCAGGTGGAGGAGTTGGGCTTTGAAGCAGCAGGCAGATCAGCACACAACAATACACCTACTCTGAGTCCCCAGAATGGACCTTCAGGAAGCAACACTTCCCACGACCCCAAGGATGTGACTGGAACCTCTCTGCCCTGCAGTCGAAAGCCTGGCATGTGGCTGATGTTGCTGTTAAAACCTACATTCCATCTGGGTAAACCTCATTTTGTGGCACTCAGTCATGACCTTCCCACTCCTTTCTCTGCGATTAGAGTTTTGGGGGCTTCTGAAGTCCACAGCATTCCTGGCCTTTTTCTCTCTCCTTCTCTTCAATCTAGATTAAATAGCAAACACGTTCTGCCAGTCAACTCCTACTAATCCACTAGCATTGATTAAATTGTGGTGACCTCCTAGGGCTGGTCAGCTCGTTTTAACTCCGACACTTCCTGTGGAGGAGGTTAAAAAAAAAAGTGAGAATTTTCCTATGGGGGCAGCATAAATCTTTGCCCCTATCACACAAAAATGTCATTATAGTATCTGCTGCTTATTTTCATTGGCCAGTGGGAATATGGCGCATAATTACGATGAGCTGGCTTTAAAGAACTAGGGCAAGTCAAATACTTCCGGACCTTCTATCTTCTTGTATCTTTAGCTGTTCTGTGCTTCCACATTTAAGCATTAGTCCAGGAAAGGCAGAGAACCAGGTACTGCTATTAGCTCCCACTTTGCTTGGTGTCCCTAAATGTGAAGACTGGACATGACTCATCTGCTTTATTGTACACCCTTGGGGCTGAGGTTTATAAAATTATGATGTGTAGGTATATCACTGATCCAAGAAACTACAGAAAGAATGTTTGATTCTTTTTCCATTTTAATTGCCAAATTATCTGAATCCTCCCAGTATTTGGAATCAATAGAACTCTCCCATAACTTCTAGAACTTTCTTGGTGCCAGTCCCTCCCTAAGGACACTGAGAACTAAACCACTACTCCTCATATGTTGGATCCAACTTCCCTTATCAGAAAGCAACCCCCAAGTGATCTAACAATTCAGGCTTTATATAGCATGGCTCATATTCAAAGGGTCTCCTACACCTATATGGTTGACATGAATCAGCCTAAGCCAGACAAAATATCTCTGTGCTGTGATCCTGCCTCTGGGCCAGTGAAACATTTTTCAAGCTTTCCACAAAGCCATGTGGAACTTTTGGTAGTTGGTGTCCAGAATGAAGTACAGTAGTCTATTCCCAACTGCTTGTGAAGCATGAACACTTCCATGAGGAGATGACTGAGGAACTGAGAGAGAGCTTCAGTACCTACTAACCCCTAGTGCCCTTGTCACTGATGTTAGTGAACGTCATACTGATCTCACCATGTCCTATGGCCATGTTGCCATATTGTAATATAAAAATCCTGATGACACAAGATTTACATGCATAACAGCTGACAAAACTACCAAAGCAGTCTTTAAGGAGGCTGAGTGTCCATAACATATGAGAATCACGGCTCTCAATCTCCCTATTCCCAAAATGTTCTTCAGAGGCTTAAAAAAGTTCAGCAATGGGAAAATAATATAGGATGTTCACCAAACAATACCCATTATGAGAGTTTTAGATTCCTTTTCCTTCCCGTTACCAATTTTACTGTAACACTGACATTGGCACTTTCTCCCTAATGTTTTGTTCCGTTCTACCTAGTTATAATATTTCCTGTCTCCTGTTTCCTAAGCTTCTGTCTCTCCAGTAGGTAATTATCTCCTAGAGCCTCCAAGAGCTACATGTGATGTTTATTCCAGCTTTTAGTGGCCAAAAAAGAACATAGGTAAAGTATTCTGACCAGCAACACAGTCTGGAAAGAACCCATTCACATGGGTGACTGGCTGTGATACCTCAGAAGAGCCGAGGACAGTCTTGTCAGCATATTGCACATCATCCACAAGATGAACCCAGTGGCCTCCTGCCAGCAGCTTTCTCCATCACTCCAGGTCCTTGCTTTGTCAGTTCTTCCACCTGGTTAAATCTGAAATGACCCCAGCCCTTAAAGTCAGCCACGTTCATCCACATGCCACAATGCTTCTAGCACCTAAACTGATACAAAGATCACAAATTTGTGTTTTATACGAGTATAGCTCACCTGGCTGCAGGAGAACAGACATGAAAACAATAACATAGGAATCGCTGGTCTAAAACGGAAGGCCCAGCATGGGTCGGGGGCATGGGGGGCAGGCGTTCCTCGTGTTGCTTGGATATGGATGCTTTTCCTAACGTGAGTACTCCTGCCCAACTTCTCTTTCTGCTCATAATTTTTCTTTGTTTTTGTTTTATATCTTGATAAATACTTTGCACTTTCTATTCTAGAAAGAATAAATAGAACCTTGATATGGATATTTCCATCATGCTCCCAACCTTACCAAAAACAATCAAATGTTTCCTTTGATAGTTTGG
>NW_007728538.1:103905-105077 GCF_000696425.1 Galeopterus variegatus | reverse complement strand
GATCAGAAAAATTACCTTGTAAAGTAGAAAATATCAAGTGAAAAACTTAAAAATCAGAGTGGTGGCTGTCTGAAATTCAAATTCAGCTGGAGCAGGCAGCACCTCCTCAGAGATACCCCCACGTCTTTTCTCCCAAATGCCCTGTGACTCACTGCTGAGCCAGAGGCTGGAGTGTGGTAATGCTTCCTCAGGCTGCTATATTCAGAAATCCTACTCACCATGACCCTGCCTTCTTTTACACCTTAACTGTTCATGAATCTTTTTTTTCTTCCTAAATTTTCAAATGCTGCCAATTTCTTACACATCGTTGGCTTCTTAAATATTCATTCCTCTTTGAATTTTTCAATTTATGCAAAAAAAAAGCCTTTCTGTATTATCTTGGAAGAATAAAAGAGTTAATTATATGACAAAATTAATCTTTGTTAAGTTAATCATATCCGTTTTATCAATGTAGCTAAAATGTCTTCAGATTCCATGCCATGTGGTATTTTTCAATCTGTAATTTGGATTATAAAAATGTGTAAGCTAAAAATTGGGGAACCATTTGACTGTATTTTAATTATAAATTAGAAATTAAAGAATATTACTTAGAGATTTCCAGGATTAGGTTCCCCAAAGAAAACACCATATAAATAGCTAGGGAACACTGCCACAGGGGACAACACGTCCATATATCTCATGGCAACATGTTTGGACTGAGGTCAAAAGCAAGATTTAACAAATCATTTAGATTGCATGGAGGCAAACATATAATGTGCCTGAATGCTTCATGTTTTTCTCCTCTGTGATGAGTTACATAATCTTTTCTACTTGTTATACTGGAAAAAAAACAATTTATTCAAGGTAAAATTGGCTTTAATTAAGGATAAAATCAAAGCTTTTATATTTTACACAGAAATCTAAAAAATGACCAAGAATGCACACTCTTGGGTTCTCAATAGAGATTTAACTCATTAGGATGTCAGCTCAGCTCAAGAAAATTGTGAGGTTCTGGTTTTGTTCCAGTTTCAGGAGATGGAGAAAATATATAGGTTGGGCTCCAGTTTTCATGGGTTCATTGCTCTGAAAAAATAAAATAAGTTGGATTGGCTCATGGTTTGATAAAATACGTTGACTGGGTTCAAACTAAAGTCCAGGAGGGGCAGAAGTGTTTTATAGTTTGGCGTAACTGG
>NW_007728538.1:101016-102301 GCF_000696425.1 Galeopterus variegatus | reverse complement strand
CAACAGAGCGCTGTTAATTTTTAAAAAGGTGCAAATTGCTAATCTTACTTAAGGCTTTTTTTAAAAAATTGCTTATTAAGAGTACTAGCACACAAAAAAATTAAAATAAGCTCTTAAAAATAGGGGGCAGATGGCTAAACATGAGCAGCACTATAATCCTCTGCTTCATTTTTATTTTTTTATTTTTTACTTTTTAAAATTTTTTTTAAAGATGACCGGTAAGGGGATCTTAACCCTTGACTTGGTGTTGTCAGCACCACGCTCTCCCAAGTGAGCCACGGGCCGGCCCCTCTGCTTCATTTTTAGACTTGCTGGTTTCAACGAGAGCGGCTGAGGTTTGGGGACTTTATATTACTTACCCCAGGGTCAGTCTAGAAGCCCCCACCCTTGATTTTTCAGTTATCTATTGCCACAACAGTACTACATAACAACAAAACTCTAAGTGGTATAGAACAATAGCGTATATTTAGCTCACGAGTTTGGGGGATCGGAGACTCTCAGCTGGCCTTCACTGATCGTGTCTGGCCTCATGTTTCTGCACTTAGCTGTGATTGTTGAGGAGGTTCTGCTGACCTCAGCTCAGCTTGCCTATCTGTTGGCTAATCTGTTGAGTGAAGTGGTGGGGTAACTGGGCACGACTCCGTTGTTTCGCCCCCCAGCAAGCTAGCCCAGGCAAGGTTTCATGGCCACGACAGAGGAGCAGCTGTTGGAACAGAAACAAGTAAACATTTTTTTCAACTGTTGACAAGTATCACATAGATTAACATTTGTGTTGTAGTCATTTTTTGAAGGTTGGATGGACTCCCCCACCCCTAATGAATAGGTCAGATGTTGAGACCAGTGACTCTTCACACACCAAGAGAATTTGAAAGAAGTCTTATTACTCATTCAAGGGACTTCTGGGAAGAGCAGAGTAGACACATGGCAATCTGGAATGGCAAGACAGGAGAAAGGGGGTTGGTCCTTTATAGCAGCTGGGAGGTGGGGATGGAGAAGGGATTATCACGTGGATTAGGATGTTCAATCTTCCCAACAATGCCAAGAGGTCAGGAGGTGCACGTGTGCTTCCTTGTCTAAAGTCCCAGATCATTGTGATGGGAAAGGGAAGAGTAGAGGTCTAAATCCTATCAACAGCCAGATATCGAAACTGGAGTCAGACTCTTTATTACAACATTCCATTAGCCAAAGAAAGTTATGAGTCCAAACAGAATCAAAGAGCAGAGAATCAACTTCAATGAGAGAAATTACAAAGTAATATGGCAAAGGTGCATGAATGCAAGAAGGA
>NW_007728538.1:98359-100305 GCF_000696425.1 Galeopterus variegatus | reverse complement strand
GAAACTGGAGTCAGACTCTTTATTACAACATTCCATTAGCCAAAGAAAGTTATGAGTCCAAACAGAATCAAAGAGCAGAGAATCAACTTCAATGAGAGAAATTACAAAGTAATATGGCAAAGGTGCATGAATGCAAGAAGGATGTAGAATTGGGACAATCAATGCAATTGATCAACACACCTAATGAAGATGGAGACTCAGGACCAGGGCATCGTTGCCTCTAGAAAATTTTCTGTATATGTATGATAAAACAATAGATTATGCACTCGAGACATTAGAGATGTATAGGGGGAATGATGAACCCAAAGAGTTAATATGTAATATATATACCCTGCATTTGCCACATGCTTTTCCCTGGACGCATCACATTCATTAAAGTCTTCATTCCTTTGTAAATCGTCTCTGTCTGATGCCCTCCAACGACCCGAACCACTTCCAACTGATGATCTCCAAACCATTCTTCACGTCTTAGTACAAATGCCTCATGCACTGTGAATTCTTTCCCACCTATTCCAGACACAGTTAATTGTTGCAGGCCTCTGATGCTCATAACACTTTCCACCTATCTCTATTATAGACCAAATCATAACCGTATCATGATAATTTGTTGACCTATTTGTTTCTGGTTAGAGTACAAGCTCCTTGAAAGCAGGGACTGTCCCATTCTTCTTTGTATCTGTAACCATCTGGCCCCTAGTACAACGCCCAGTGCCCAGCAGGCACACAACACATGTCTGATGAATAGATGAATTAATTCATTGATCCTGCCTGACAGATCTCCTACCTCCCTCACACCAGCAAAATGGTATTCCCACGGGGGTCACTGGGGCAAACTAAACATGGAACCCTCAGTCAGGAGGGCCTACCTACAAACTTCTGAGAAGTAGAACCTAAAAGATTGAGATAGAGAAAGAAACATAATAAAAGACATACAGACAAGTAAAAAAGGCGGTGAGAGTAAAGGTTGAATGGGAAGAACCAGAAAATATGATACAAGTAACAGATCGCAAGGCGTTTGGATAGGCAAATAGAAGAAAGAAAAATAAGGCAAGGTCACAGTTGTGACCGTAAAGTAAAGGTTGAATGGGAAGAACCAGAAAATATGATACAAGTAACAGATCGCAAGGCGTTTGGATGGGCAAATAGAAGAAAGAAAAATAAGGCAAGGTCACAGTTGTGACAGTAAAGGAGAGCTACACTGAGAGGAGAAGAGATGGAAATGCACTTTTCATAGAGGAAACAGGGGAAGAAAGGAGAAACCTAAGGAAATGAATAAGAACCAATTAGAAAGTGAAAAGACTTATTCAAGGAGTATGGTGTTAAAAAGTAAATGAAGTGGAAATTTTTAAGGTGCTTAACGAAAAACAGTATGAGAGAAAATTTTCACACAGTGAAACTTAAAACAAATGGAGAAAAGGTATAACAAGTCTTCTGCTTGTGTTTAGATGGCATAAAATACTAAATTATACTTAAAGCACCTTACTAACACTAATTAGGGTACGTAGGTCAATATTATCGGCCTGGTTTTTAAGGAAAAACAACCCTTGGAGCTAGAAAGATCAGGTGTCTCAACAGGATCACACAATGAGTGCATTTCTCAAAACAAAAACAAAAAACAAAAAACAAACCGTGTACGTTGTATTGCACAGAGACAGAGTTATGTAAAGAAGAGGAAGACTTGTGAGAAACCTCTCAGGACAGAAGAAACAGAAGAAAAGGAAACTATAAATGAGCAAACGGCAAGTGAGGCATACAAGAAATGTTTAATAAGGTCCTGAAAAATGCCCAGGGCTTCAAAGGTAATTCCCTGTGTCCAGCAAGTTATGTCCTAGGAGGGCCAAGACTCAATCCCTCAAAAAAGAGAAGGAGAGTTCCACTTGGCAGAAAATTACAAGTTCATTCCATTCCCTGAGTTAGAAATAGGGCCAGAGATTCAAGGAGAACCC
>NW_007728538.1:89664-97745 GCF_000696425.1 Galeopterus variegatus | reverse complement strand
AAATTACAAGTTCATTCCATTCCCTGAGTTAGAAATAGGGCCAGAGATTCAAGGAGAACCCCAAAGAGAGGCCTGGCAGGGTCAGGAATCCAACCCTAGCGCAATGATAATGACAGCATTGATGGTACAATGGCTTGTCTCTTCCTTGCCTCTGTACTTCCTGCAAGTTACGTCTGACCTTAGCACACACAGTAGGACTTTCCAGCAATGTCACTTAAACCCCTCACGACATTTTGAGTCACCTGGACCTCCACTGTTCTTCTCTCACAGGCATTACCTCTGAGTTGCAAGCACTGGTCTACAAGCAGTCTCTCCGACTAGACTATGAACTCCTTGAGGTCAGGGCTGTGTTGTCCTCAGCTCTCCATACCCAACACCCTCAAGATGCCCAGCATGTATAAATGATAATAAACTAAGTAAAAGAATAGGTGAATAAATGCACAAGCAAATGATAAATGCTGCTTCATCTTTAAGCTCCCTGAGGGTTTGTGACAGCTCTCTGGGCACCTAGCTACAATTTGAAATATTCACCACTAGATGGCACTACTTTAATGAGCTAGTAAAGCCCTTACTGTCATTCTTACTATCAGATACAAGTATGTTTTTTTTTTTTCTTTTTCATACTGAAGAGTCAGTTTTTTAAAAAAAATTATTTGTTAATTTTAGTTGACACATTTTAATTTGTGCATCTTTATGGGGTACAATCTGATGTACAGATATATGTTGTATAATGGTACATGCTTTCATAAAAGTATAAAAAGTATTACTCCAAAAGTGGAATTTTTTAGTCCTGTAATTTCTCTTCAGTTTTCATAATGCACTAATGCTTTACTTGCCAAAAGGAAAATGCTTTCCAATAAATTCTCAAAATTCTCATTTTCCCCAATCCCATGGTGACAGCCCTGTAAATCACCATTAGAAAGTTGAATCCTTTCAGCATCTCCTGGATAAGCCTGCAGAACTTCCCTGGTTACGATCTGTTATTGTCTCACGTGCAGGGGCTCTAAAATCACATCCCTGTGGTAGTCCAGTTGGCCCTAGACAATAACTTCAGAACCAACCACCTGTCCCACGCATTTGTGAAGTCTCTCAAAGTTTAAAATCCTAGGCCATTGTCACCACTGCTGATATGAACAAGGCTTAGTGGCAGTAACAGGCAGTCAGGCACTGGGTGGGTCTCAGCACACTGCCAGAAGGCTCCTGAGATAGGCAACCCAGAAAACATCTCTGACAAAAATGGGATGGAAAAGCAGCAGAGAAAGAGAAGGGCAATTTCCCCGGGCGTCCCCTCCTTACAGCAGTGATGGGTATTCCCTTCACTGGGGCTTCAAAGAGAAACCATTTTCCTCATGAAAAGACAAAAATAAGTCAACTAATGACATTACCTTACCTATATGTGTTAATAACATTGTTACTGTAAAGTTTATGCCTGTTACAATGGATTTATTCTTTTTTCAATAAACCTGACATCGTGAAATAATGTATTTTCATTTTTGATATCTTCCTTTAAAAGGTCCTAAGGGGCACGCTGATCTCTGGACCCTGAGATTACCCTCCACCAGCAACAGCTTGCAGGTTCCGGCTAGTCACACCTACACAGACCCTTCTTCTGTCCTTGTCTGCATCACCGCTCACATCACTGTCTAATACCCGGCACTGTCGGACACGTACCCTCCCATCCCACTCAGCAGGAGCTCTGGGAGAGTGAAGATCACGCCTTTTGTGTCTTTTTAGTACCTTCTTATTGCCTAGCACAAAGCCCTGTTGAGTAAGTATCAGAAAGAGGATAAAGTAGCCTAAGTCTGAGGTTACTCTAGAAACCAGCAATTAACTCTTCATCAGAGGTGACAAGGCAGCTGAACATCTTAGCCAGTGTTCAAGTCTATGCCATCCAAACCCACATACTTAGATCCAGACTCATCATATCTTCCTTCTCTCCCTGTCCCCCAGACCTGCTCCCCACCTGGCTTCCTCCTCTCCATTGACAGCACGGTGGTTCTGCCAGTCATCCAAGCTCAAAACCTCCGAGTGATGTTTGCCTCTTTCCCCTTCCTCGCCCTTCCTTGCTTTTATCCATCACCTCCTTTGCGCCTGCACAGCCATTTCCAGGCCCTCATTGCCCTCTTGCTTTATAATGTGTCTCTCTGTTCTAGTTAAAGATTTTTGAAGATGGAGATTCTTTATCTACTCACTCTCGTATTCCCCTCAGTGCCTTTCCCAGTAGGGGAGCTCAGTTCATTCATTCATTCACTTAAGAATGTAAGTTAGATGCTGCTGATAAAGCAATAAACAAGATAGGAGATATACATACACACACAAAGAGAGAGACTATAATGAATATCAGGAAAATTTAAGTAAAAATGAAAGATTGTGTTTAAACTAACCTACACCTACAAGCTTTCCAAAAGTATCTTTAATTTAAGAAAAAACTGTTTTCTTGTATTATAAAATGTGCAATACTATATGGAGTAGGACATGAATTACTTTCACTCAACTATAAAATTAGTGAAATGAAAAGGCAATTGTCCAGATTTGGACATAGAAGAGATATTACAACAATTTAGTATAAGAATACACTGCACTCCGAATCTCCCCTGTCCTCATGGCCAAACAAGAGACTTGCAAATCTGATTGATAATGCTTAGAAAGGATGGTAAAAGATGGCTGCACAATGCCTTCCAGATTGCATTTGCATTTTAATGGAAGATGTCATTGCCCTTGTCTCTAAGGGTGATGCATACTGGAATCTTCAGGTGCCCGGGCAGTTGGCTCACAAGGGCTATTGCTTGCCCATCTGATGACATCACATAGGGACAACCCTGTTACTTCTGCATCCATCAGTGTCTCAGGCCATACTGACCCCCTCTTGGTAGCCCACCACCAGTGACTGCTCTCTGTGGACAGCTCGAAGAGGCCTCATAGGACTGCTGCAGCTGGTGGAGAAGTAACAGACTGTGTATCCTGCAAACACTCCACGTGGTCAGAAAACAGAAAAATCTCCCCGGAAATCCTGTGCTTCTCCCTAAGGTTCCCAGGGAAATTTGAGCTACCTGATTCTTGGTTCTCCAGGGGCCTTCTTTCCACTAGCAGAAACACAAGTGCTTGCTACAAGGGCAAAGCTATTCAATTAGCTCTCATTGAAGTTTCCTCTTTTCCCCACAGGTGTAAATTGGGCACCTGGCATGTCATTTTGAACTTGACTCAACATAAAAAGATATTTATTTACAGACTGTCCCTGGTTCCAAAGAAGGAAGCGAAGACACATTTGAGGCTCACAGAGTTTACCCTGCATGTCCCAATCCTCTAATCATGCATAGGGACGATTTTGCTAAGCAAAGTTACAGGGCAATTTATTCTTCCTGGGCCCACAGAGTGTAACAAACAGTATTTAAGGTATTCTAAAAGTGGCTAAATATGTAGACAGCATATGATTGCCATGCACCAAAGCAAATTTCTCTCAGGAAAAAAAAAGAATAATGTAAACTCAGAATTACAGAAGCCTATGCTTTTCAAAGAAGTTTGATCTAAGAATGCATCAGATCTCTGGCACCACTCTTACCCACATCCAATAGCAGAAACATGTTTCGTCCAATTGCTGCATCAAATAATTTCAGCTACAGATCTGGCTTCTTCCCCCCCTGACTAGTTTCATCTCTTGCCACTTTCCAACATACACCTGCTACTCCTGCCAAAGTCATCTGATTGCATTTGCTCAAATGGGCCGTATTCTATTTCATCTCCATTCCTTTTCCCATGTTGTTCCTTCCTCTTGGAACATATTTCCACACATATACCCCTATGCTCTCAATTTTCTGGTTAACTCCTATTCCTAACTACAATAACCAAAACTTATTAGTGCCTCAGGTATACCTGACATTGTATTTGGCATTAATATATTAAACACAAATAAGATTTGCCTTCAAAATCCAGCTCGGGCAGCATCTTCTCCAGAAACCACTCTCACCCCTTCCTCTTCAGGAGTCAATGAGGGTTCCTTCTTTAGCACTTTCCTCTATTAGAGAGCAAATCATGCTCCATTACAACCAGTTGGTTACTGATTTGTCTCCTACCAGGCTGTGAGCTCTTTGAAGTTAGAAACAAAGTCTTCCATTGCTGTCCCCACCACCCCCCTCCCTAAAACCTGGCCCTTAGCATTTGCTCAATACATGTTTATCAGATGAATGGAAAAATGAATGAATGAATACACTGACAAACTCTTCATGCAGCAAGCAGACCTTTGTCTGGGTAGATCATTATACTGGCTTAAAATCCCAGCCACGTTTTGTTTGGCTGTGGTTTGGAAAAATTATTAAACCCGTATCTTCACCTAGTCAACAAATAGAGCAAGGATACAACAGTGAACCATGATGACTCAATTCCTGCCCTCATGGAACTTTATTTTAGAGTAGAAGACAAATGAAAGACAACAAACAAGGGAAAACAACTGTAAATTGTAAGAAGTACCAGAAAGGAAACAAAATACAGAGATGGAAAATGAAGAGAAAGATCTTTAGTGGTCAGGCCAGAGTTCTCTGAGATGATGACGAAAACAACTGTAAATTGTAAGAAGTACCAGAAAGGAAACAAAATACAGAGATGGAAAATGACAGAGAAAGATCTTTAGTGGTCAGGCCAGAGTTCTCTGAGATGATGATAGTGAAGCGAGACCTACTGAAAACTGAGGCACTAGTCAGGAGAAAACAGAATTCTAGGAAATGGGAAAAGCCTGTGGAAAGGGCCTAAGGTAGGGAAGAATTGGAATCTTCGAGACCTAAAAGACTCTCCGTGGAATTGAGGCATGGTGAACAAGAGCAGGAGCAGACAGTGGGTTGGAAAGATGAGCAGAGGACAGTTCATACGTGGCCTTACATCAGGCCACAGTAAGGAAGTTAGATTTTTTTCCAAGTGCAATAGGAAGGCATTGAAGGATTTTAATGGTGAAGTTACCTCATCAGACTTACATCTAAGAAGATCACTTTTTCTGTTAAATGGAGAACTGAATGAATAATATTGGGAATAAGGTGCATCCCTAAATCATTCCCACTTTTTGCTGGAAGTAATTTCATTATTTAACTCTTTAGTACAAGTGTCAGCGAACTTTTCCTACAGAAGGTCATATAAATATTTCAAGCTTTGTGGTGTGTATTGTTTCTATCACAATTATTCAATTCTGCCATTAGCAGCCCAAAATGATAGAATGAAAGCAGACAATACATAAATGAATGAGTATGTCTATATCCCAATGAACTTTATAAAAGTAGGTGGTGAGCTGGATTTGACCCACAGGCCATAGTGTGCTGACTCCTGCTGCAGAGTTTTGTTAAATAGTCTTTATTATGTTTAAGTAGTTTCCACCTGTTCTTATTTTGATCAGAGTGTTTATTAAGAATGGCTGCTAAATTTTTTCAGATGCCTCTTCAGCATCTATTTAATCATGTAATGTTGCCCTTTTAATTTGTAGTTAGATAAATCTCATTCTGTTGAATTGTGCTCCTGAAATAAACCATTTGATTTTGGTGTCCTTTTGATACACCCCTGGATTAAACTTGCTGAATTAGTTGTGGAGTTTCTACCCGTACATCTTTTATAAGGTTGGTCTGTAATCTTATTTTTAGGGTTTGTCTCTATCAGGTGAATTTTGTACTGTGGTATTGAATGAGTGGCTTTTTGTTAAACATCTTAAATTAAAATCAGCTCCTCCACAAAGAAAAAATGACAACTAAGAAAGTTTATTACTCTTTTTTGAAAGATGGAAAGAAGGTGGATTAGTGGTAACTAGTTCAGCAGAGCAGAAAAAACTGAAATCGAAGCATTTGCCATAGAGGACACCAAAGGGAGGTAAATTGACTCAATCCTGACCCGGCTTAGGAATCGAAGCACCATGTGTGTCCCAATTCAGTGATGATAGGCCGGAAGGAAAGGAAGAGGATCAGTTAAAATTTTTTTAAGAAACAATTAGGTGGCAGATTGTGGTAATGGTCATGATATAGTTGTCTCTGAAGGTCAGAAGATAGTGAAACCACATGTTAAAAGTACTCAAGGAAAACATATCAAACTAAAATTCTATATCAAGAAAAAAATGCCATTTGAAAAAGAAGTCTTAAAAAGGAAGGAAATTCTAACACACACTACAACAAGATGAACCTTGGGGACATTATGCTAAGTGATATAAGCCAGTCACAAAAAGATAAATACTGGATGATTCACTTACATGAGGTACCTAGAAAAGTCAAAGTCATAGAAAAGTTTGTATAATGGTAGTTTCTGGGGGCTGTGCAGAGGGAGGAATGAGGAGTTATTATTCAATGGGTACAGTTTGGGAAGATGAAAACATTCTTGGATGGTCACATGACAATGTGAATTGCACTGAACTGTACACACAAGAAATGGTTAAAATGGTAAATTTCACATTATGTATATTTTACCACAATAGAAAAAATAGTTTCCAATTTAAAAAATAAAGGTAAGACTTGAGACTTCTGATACTCACCAAGTACAACCTAAACACCGAAAATAATGCAAGAGGCAACCAAAGCAAAACTCCAAAATGTGGAAAGAGAGAGGTGAACCGGTTGGGAAATCCAGGACTGGGAGAACAATACAGCAGCAGGGCATGTCATGCCCCAACGCCCACCACCACCCAAGTAAAGACCCAGGTCTGGTGCTTCCTGACCCCAAGCTAAGCAACAGAAGGTGGCCCACATAGGTTCATTTCTCCTACAGATAAATGTGAGCCCCATAGACAACATCAAGGTAAAGCCAGAGGGCTGGGGCTGACCCCGTGGCACACTCGGGAAGAGTGCGGTGCTGGGAGAGCAGCGACGCTCTCGCCCTGGTTCAGATCCTATATAGGAATGGCCGGTGCGCTCACTGGCTGAGCGCGGTGTGGGTGACACCACACCAAGGGTTGCGATCCCCTTACCGGTCATGAAAAAGACAAAAAAAAAAAAAAGCCAGAGGGCTGGCAGGGGAAGGGTAATGAATCAGAAGCCCAACAGATACTAAGCAGCCAGAAGAAGCACTGTCCTCAGCAGGATCGAGACTATGCTTCTCCACCTAGAGACACCAGGTGTCTCAGCAGCAGCAGCAAGGAGGATCCCACCATAATAGTACTCCCTCTTCCCAACAGGCTAGGGATCCAGCCACAAAGAGCACCCAGCCTGGGAAATACTTTTTCCCTGCCTCAGAATCTTCTACCCCACAGAGAAACTCCAAGTGACCAAGCAGCACTGTCACAACAAGCACCTAGCCCAGAAAGACTCTATCCCCACAGTTGGAGACTCTTTCCTCACCTAGAGACAGACACCAGGTGATCAGAGTTGCAAAACTCTTCTGCCCACTCAGGCAGCACCAGCAGGGACCCATGGAAGCCCCCACAGAAGAAAATAAACCAACAGTCCAAAATAGCACCATAACACTCTGAAAATCAAATTGTCATTGGAATCACAACCCAGAAAAGTAGCCAAGACCTTCATGCTGAACTTAAAAAGGGTGACTGCCTGCTAAAATAAAAGACAGGATTAAAAAATCACCTAATATAATAGCTAAAATGTTCACAATACATTAAAACATAACCCATCACACCAAGAATCAGGAAAATAACAACTTGAAGAGGAAAAATAGTCAAGTGACACCAACAGCACCATGAATCAGATATTGACACTAAACAACAAGGATTTTAAAGTAGCCATCATAAAAATGCTTCTGCAGCAATTACAACTTCCCTTAGAATAAATAAAAAAATAAAATCTCAGCAAAGAAATAGAAGTTAAAAATAAAAACCAAATGGAAATTACAGAGCTGAAAAATAGAATAGAAAATTTAAAATCTCTGGGTAAGCTCAATAGTGAGTGGAAATCCACAGAAGACAGACTCAGTAAACTTCAGGATAAATCCATAGAATTTACACAATTGGAACAACAGAGAAAAAATATACTGGAAAGAAAGAAGAAAGAGAGAACAGAGCCTCAGAGACCTATGCGACAGTAACAAAAGATCCAACAACCACACCATCAGAGTCCAAGAAAGAGAGGAGAAAGGGAATGGGAGTGAAAAAGTATTTGAAGATATAATGTCTAAAC
>NW_007728538.1:87984-88786 GCF_000696425.1 Galeopterus variegatus | reverse complement strand
CAAGAAAGAGAGGAGAAAGGGAATGGGAGTGAAAAAGTATTTGAAGATATAATGTCTAAACACTTCCCAAATTTGGCAAAAGGCTTAAAACTACAGATTTGAGAAGTTGAAAAAAATCTCAAATATGATAAACACAAAAAATCCATACCAAGACACATCATAATTAAACTTCTGAAACCTAAAGAAAAAGAAAAAACCTTGAAAGCACCTAGACAAAAATAATACACTACCTATAAGGGAAATATCAATTCAAACAAGAGTAGATTTCTCATCGGAAAGCATGAAGGCCAGAAGAAAGTGGGACAACATTTTTCAAGAGCTGAAAGAAAAGAACTATCAACCTTGAATTCTATATCTGGCAAAACTATCCTTCAGGAATGAAAGGGAAATCAAGACATTCTCACCCAGAGGGAAAGGCTCTCCACTCGGCTAGTACCCCTGTCCCCTGGACCAGCTGCACTCCACCTGGTCTCAACCTGATGGGTTTTACTTTCCTCCCAGCCCACAAAATTATACAAACAAGCCCATCACATGCTCTCATGGGAACCAGGGGTCACCTCATCCTCCTGTTACTACAAAGCCTGCCTCCCACAGCTCCTGCTTGCTCAGTCTGATCCCAAGAGCAACCCCCACATAACCCTCTGTGGCATGCTGTGTCCTCCTTCCCAGGGCTATCAGTATATCTGACTTCTAAACTGCTGTCAATCTCATCTCTCCAGTGTCAGGTATCATGTGTTTGGCTACCATATACTATTTAGGGTGGGGAATCCTTCCCTCATTGATGGGGTAAATAGGAGATGAT